>NC_074723.1:29760042-29912542 GCF_947242115.1 Biomphalaria glabrata
TCAAGACTGTGGCTGTACTGATAATTACAAAGAATGCGTCGATCTTAACAAGAACAGAAAGAGACAGTTGAAGAAATAGAAGAAGTCTGCTATGCGACTGAAGCTTTTGCTGTACCAGCTCTGAGTACCACAACGACCCGGAGAGATTAAGATAACTTTGGGCCTGCGTCCGAGCCTGTCGCTTTGGAACTTAAAGACCTCTGTCTGTCGTCCCTAACCCTGTCTACGAAGAGACTTCGAAGCTGATAGCATGCTCAGAGCGCTTTGGTCCAATCCCATTTGTGAACCAGTGGGGGGAAGGGGTATCTGGGAGAAGGCTTTGTGCTGCCTCTAGGCGCTCAGTAAACACAACTCTGCTCGAGTCGGGAGTCGAACCTCGAGGTAGCCAAACCTAGCCATCGTGCTTAGCCTCTCGACCACGCTTCCCATTGGTTGGGGAAAAGTAAGGGCGGTTGGTCGTTGTGCTGACCACATGACACTCTCGTTAACCTTAGGCCACAGTAATAGGTGATACCATCTGCCCTGTAGATCGAAAAGTCTAAAAAGGATAATAATTATACACAATATTTTATTATCTGTATTTTATTATTATAACTTTATCATTGTGGAATACATGACTTTTGCATCATATATCCTATAGACTTCAAGGTTTTTTACTATCGTCCATTTTATTGAAGATACTATTTTAATTATAGAATAATTCATTAAATAGATCTATAAAAGGATGGCTGCCTGGTCGTGCAGTATGCGTTCTGGACTGTCGTTCGGTTGTCTCAATAGTCCCAGGTTTATACCCTGCCCGCTGCCATCCACCGTCGTCCTGCAGGATGCTTGGACTAGAAAGTAGAATATCTTCAAATCTGCAGGATAATTTTTTAATAGACTTACGAATTATATGCGTTTCAATATTTAAAAAAAAAAAAATGTATTACACAGGCATATATCAGGACAGGTGATTTCAGTATAATTTCCAAGGAGCTATTAAGCTTGCAGGACTTACTTTTATCGGTGAGTTTGTTATACTCCTTTTAACCTTCACCTTTACACCTTTACCTTTACACCTCCACACATTCACCAGACATGACATGTCGACCGTCTTTCTCCATTTCTCTGACTTTGGCTATGTCTAGAATCGCTTTCAATGACAGACCCGTCCATTTTCCGACGTTGTCGTCCCCCCTTTTTTTTTATTACCTGGTACCTTTTCCTGCAGAGGAGTCATTGCCAGTCACCGAGGTCCTCATGATAAAGCCATGCATTTAGGTTACGTTTTTTAGGCAGTGGTCAGCAGATCATGTAGGGCCCTATCAACATATGCGATCCTGTTTCGAATTTCCCTAATGTATGGAGCGGTATTTATATGTGATACGTAGCTTCGTTAGCCAGTGATGCCCGAAACATGGCCCGCAAGCAAGATCCGGTCCGCGACGTGGTTCCATCCGGCACGCCGAATCGTCGATAAAATTGTGTAGGACCTCCCCTCCCCCCCCCCACACCCAAAAAAAAAGTGTTAAAAAATGTAGCATTACCTATGTTAGGGCCTTCAACTTTTTCTATTGGATTGGTACAACGACTTTTTACACTTTAATGGAAAATGTACCAGAATATTGAACGGATCTTTACTTTTTTTGTGTGTCAAACATGATTATAACCAAACATATGTGTTTTATAAAGAAAAATTGGTTGTTTTCTTTTAAACAACAGCAAATGAACAGCATTATGAAAAAATATGGAGGCATTGATGTGAATATTTACCAAAAAGAGACAAGAAAATGAGCCGGTGGTAAATAATCTACAATGTAGATCATATTTACTTAAAGAAATGAACCCATTTTCCGACGCGTAAAAAAAAAACCCTTCACATATCATATTAAATAATGTAAGTACTAGATTTACAAGCTTCTCATAAAGTTAGTTTCAAGTCAATTTCATTTCGTATTTTTTATTACTTTTTTGGTCATGTGACCCGCGATTAGCGACACGAGTGTCGGAAAATTAAAATGGTAGTCAGGTCGAATTACATTGTACATCATCGTTCTAAGCCAGTGATGCCCAACATTACTCATCCTGCAGGCCATTTTAATTTCCAACATTCGTATCGCGGGCCACATCAACATAAAGATACAGCAAGATAAAGAAATGAAATGTTATTAACCAGAAACTATTAGAAAGTAGAAACTTGCCTAGCTAGTTCCTGTAGTTGAACAATATTTTATTCGCTGCTCAAATCATGAATGCCGTTTAAATGCTGTTCAGCCACACTTTTAAGGAACAATTACTTGTTGGCTTTGTATAATGTTTCGCTAACAAGTAAAGGACGGTAGGACCTTTCACTTTTCCTTGTAGATTCTACATTCAGAGTCCCATCTCATAAACGCACAAATGTTTAAGGTCATGGTACAAACCCATTAGATAAAAAATTAGAGTATTAACGTAGGTAAAAATACATTTTTCAACCACTTTATTTTATACACCGACGTTTTGGCGGGCCGGATGAAACTATATCGCGGGCCGGATCTGGCCCGCGGACCGTATTTTGGGCATCACTGTTCTAAGCCATCTCAATTAATAACCATACTTCATTTAACCTTTAATAACTCTTAATCCGCTTCATTTACAGTCATTTTAATGTGTTACTTGTAAGGTGTCTTTATAAAAAAAAGTTTCAATTATTTATGGTAAATTATCTTTACAGAATGAAAACTATTTTAAAAATTATTAAAACTATGGTTTCAAAAAATTAAACATATCCTTCTTCTCTTTGTTGAACATCCATCATTACTTTAAGAGTTTGGAATTGTAACTATATATATATATATATTTGTAACACTCTGAATTTAATTAATATAAAATTGTTACAGACCACAGATGAGGTAAGATTAAAACTGAAAAAAATGGAAAGAAACTGGATACTGATATTATTGGCATTGGTGAGGAATCCACGTGTTGACAGGAATACGTTATTGACACCTATTTGGAAACAGGTAACAATTCACTCTGTCTGTCTGGTAAAAAAATGTACACGTTAATTCTCTAGGATCAAGTTCAAACTTTATTATTCATTAGCATAGACGAAACATGAAACAATTTTTAAAAAAATACCAATATTGTCAGGTTTAGGAGTTAATTAGGTTGTTCTATAGCTGAAGAAAATTAAGCTCGCGCGGTCCAACCTGACAAGAACATCATTCGCACACAGTCGCAAATATAGTAACCAACTATGTGGATGAATTTAAATAACACAATTATGACTTTAATTGTATGATACTGATATATGTATATGAACAATGAGAATGATAGAATGATGAATAGATAATATATATAAAATATATATAGATAGATATATAATCAATAATTACACATAAGCATCTTGCTACTGTTACCAATTTGTCACCATGGTTTCAAAGTAAACTAGACGCTGAACGATTGACGTCACAATACTGTCGACATCGGCAATGATAGAGTTAGACCTCAACTGATCCCCAACTGGCACGAACCGTTGTGTAACGGCCACTGACACTCAACGTCGTCAATAATCGCCAATCTGACAATGACACTCTAGACTGTAATAGATACTTCCGAGAAGATAAGTGACGCCGCCACTGGCAAAGAATTGAACTCAGTAAATACAATTTATACACTGGCACCCTATAAACGAAATAAACACAAAACTCAACTTCTACTCTAAAACCAAAAATAGTGACAACCTCATACAACATAAATAAGAGATATCATAAACGAATTAACTCACGCTAAACAGGGGTTCACAGATCCTACAGAATAATAAGTCCAAGGAACTAGTATTGTTTAACACAGACTAATAATCATTTTACGGCCCAACACACCGTCTGTTTCAACCTAATTCAGATGGGTGAACTGCCTCATGAAAAAGAATGACCAATAAATGTCACCGGACTTTGTGACGTAGCAAACAATTCTAAACAACAAAACAAGGCCAAGCGTAAAAAATCTTAATAGAGTTGGGAGAAAGCAAAAGACACTTGTCTAAACTACGCGACAAATATGTAAATTAATTACGTGTAATTATTTTGTTTGATACCAACAAGGGAAATTATTCAGCGCGGTGCTGCCACTTGCGTAACATTCTTCAAAAGGGTCCTTCGATGTAAAGTTTTACCATTATTCACAGATATGGCTAAATATGTAGGGTTTAGATTTAAGATTATGTAAATCCTACATGTCCCACAAACAATTCTCGGATTAAGTTGAAACTTTAAACATTAATTTATTGTACCTAACAAAGCATCAATCAATGTGTGAACTAACCAATTAGTCAATTGATTGATTTTCTGAAATATATTAATTTGTATTGCAATAAAAAGGACTGCTTATATTTCGCTTATTTGTTTATATTTCGTCGTTAGAGCTATTGCTTATAATATAAATTTATATTTTTAAAGGTTAAACAAGCAAAACATAAAAATACTTTTTTTAATAATTTTATAAGGGAAAGCATCGCACAATTATTGCCATACAACTCAATGCTGCAAGGTTTATCTCACCATTTTCAATATATACAAGAAAACATATTTATAACCACTAAATATTAGTCGTTGTTTTTTATTGATTAATATATTGTCTTCAACTATGACAACTATGAATTATTGTGCTTAAACTTGTAAAACAAAATCACACAGACTGTGTAGTGCTACAAGTCAACGACCGCTCACAACATACAGACAACACTGAAGATAGAAACTGAATTTTTAGCGGAAAAAACGCTATTAGTTTTGTATGGCCTGTATGTCCGTCCGTCCGTCCGTCTGTCTGTCCGCCCATATTGAGTTAATATAAGCTTTGTAAAAAATAAAATAAAGTATATTAAAACATGTTTGTATCACGTTTATATAAATTGTTGCAAGCCTAATATCCAGCTATCAAAATTTAAAAAAAGGTTGCAAAGACAGTTTGTGTGGAAACACAAACTCAAAATCGGCCTCCGAAGTGGTCCATCCAGGCAGGTAAAAAAAGCAGGTTTCAATATTTTTAGAAAGGACATCAGAATAAAATTCTATCATAGACAATTGACATTAAAAAATGGAGAAAAAGTGTTGACAGATCTTGTGTGGTACCTCAGTGGTCCAGCAAACCAAATGGATAGGTGAAGGTGAATGTGAAGTTAGATGTAAGCCTAACCTAACTGATGTCTTATAATAAATATTTAATTGATCTAAATGTTTTGTAAAGGGTCAATCTCTTATTCAAATAATTAAAAAAAAAAAAAAAAAAAAACTTTTCGTAAAAAAAAAAATTCTCTTTGGTTGAATGTTCTATGGTCTTGTTGATGCTATACAGTGCAAGTGTAAATAAAAAAAAACTATTTATTAATTGCTGTTTTAAATTCTGTCCACCTTATATGCTTACTAAATAGATTTTTCTCTTTACAAAATAGCTAACATTTTTTGTGTGTAAATGTAGTAGTTAGTATTACAGAACTTGCTTAACTTTGCAGTATGCAAATGTAAAAAAAAATAATTTTTGACAAAAAATCTAAAACCGTTGGCATAAATGTGTTAAAAATATGGTAAATGAACTTCTCTCATACTAAAGAGCCTCCCATGTTTGTTACTATTAATAGTTAATAGTTGTAAAAGTGGTGTATTTTTATGAAAAATTTGCTTGCAAAGATATTTTAAAATTAGATATTTCACTTTCAGAAAAGAAAAAAGTAGCCGTTGCATCAGAACTTTGAATGATCTAAAATATCTTGATGTCCGATTTTCATTTTCTCTTCTAGTTTCTGAGATCTAAACGGGACGGACGGACGGATAGACGGACGGGCGGACAGACAGACGGACGGACGGACGGACATACAGGCCATACAAAACTAATAGCGTTTTTTCCGCTAAAAATTCAGTTTCTATCTTCACTGCACTGTTGTCTGTATGTTGTGAGCGGTCGTTGACTTGTAGCACCAAACTGCTGGTAGACAACTATACCACAGTAGGCGAATTATATTTTAACTTGTAAAACTGAAAATGACTACTTTGTGAACAATACTAGATATGAATTTTATTATAATATAGACACATTAAACATGAGATAAAATAAAATAGTAGTAGTACACTGTAGTAATAATATAGTAATAGTAATAATATACAAGATTACAAAGACAGTTTGTTTGGAAACTCACACTCAAAATCGGCCCCCGAAGTGGTCCACCCAGTCAGGTAAAAAGGCAGGTTTCAATAGTTTCAGAAAAATATCAGAATTAAATTCTATCAGAAGTGGTCCACCCAGGCACGTTTCAATATTTTGAGAAGGAATATCAGAATGAAATTCTATCAAAATGACAGAGAAGAATGGAGAAAGAAGGTAAACAGATCCTATGTGGAACCCCAACGGTCCAGCAGACCAAGGGACAGGTGAAAGTGAATGTGATGTTAGATGTGAACCTGGCTTAACTGATGTCTTATAAAAAGTAAAAAAAAAGTAAAGTTTCTTTTTCAGACCTAGCGATCTATGGACCATATGATGTTAAGGTCATCTGTTTAAGTGGCCAACGGTTAACGAGCAGGGTGTCATGTGGCCAGCACAACAATCAACCGCTTTTACTTTTCCCAATTAAAGTCAGGTACGCATTAGAGTTGGTTGGACTCAGGGGCGCCCTAAAAATCCCGAAATTCAAAATCCCAGTCTTCACCGAGATTCGAACCCAGGCCCCAGGTTCGGAAGTCGAGCGCTTAACCGTTCAGCCACCCACCGCGCTCACTGATGTCTTAAAATTAGTATCTAATTAATTTAATTGTTTTGTTAAGAGTCAATCTCTTATATAAAACCTCAAGAAAAAAATATCCTTTCGTTAGTGTTCCATGATATATTACCCTTCTGCAGTTCACGCGATGATAAGAAAAACTAAATAATGTTCCACTTAATGCATAGTAAATAGATTTTTTACTTTTTAAAAAAGTAATTTTTTTTTTGTAAATGTTGTAGTTAGTATGACAGAACTTAAATAACTTAACAATACGAATGTAATAAAAAATTATAATTTTTTACCAATAACCTAAAACCTTGTGCATAAATGTGTTTAACATATGGTAAATACTAAATAGCCTTCCGTGTTTGTTACTATTAATAGTGAATAGTTGTAAAAATGGTGCATTTTTAAGTAAAAATACTTGCATAATTGTTTTCAAAAATTAGATTTTTTGGCTTTCAGAAAAGAAAAAAGTAGCCGTTGCATCTGAACTTTGAATGGTCTAAAATATTATGATGTCGAATTTTCACTATCTTTTCTAGTTTACGAGATCTAAACGGGACAGACGGACAGACATCCCACACACAACTAATAGCGTCTTTACCCCTTTCGGGGGCCGCTAAAAATAGTATTTTGAACAAAATCTAACTCACTACAAAAACACGTCTTTTCCCTCAGGCAATCTGGAGTCGTCTCGTCGTGGTTGTGACAGGTGGGGAAATGTGACGTGTGTTTGGCACGTTTTATGTCTAGGGGATGATTATTTTTGAAAGCAATCCTACCCCCACTTATCAGCATGTGAATCGGGAGCAGACACGCAACGAGACAAAGCAATGAAAGATAGATACAAAAGTTAAAATAAAGGATATTTATTTACATAAATATACATATAATAATAAAAAGGGGGAGGGTTTGCATCTATCTCTAGTATATCCTATGTTTAATCATCACTCTTGCACATAATAAGAGAGTATGTCACTTTGTCCTCTGACTTAGCTGGTATTCCTGTTGATGTCGCAGCTGGCTGTGTCCTGGCTTGAGGTTCTGCAGCTGGAGGTGGCGCTCTAGCGGATAGAGGGACGCCGGCGATATAGTTCTTGTGGAGTCTCAATCCCCAAAATCTATTATCTGTAGTGGGCACAGTAGGGCGGGTGGCCGGCTACCGTGGGCACAAGGTTACTGCGGGCAGAGCGGATCTGCCGTGGGCAGCGTAGTTGACAGGATATGTCCAGTGAGTTGCAGAGGGTTGGCGTAGCTATGACGTCTCGCACAGACCTGAGTCCATAGGGACGTCGCACCTAATAAGATGACAGGTGGGCTGTCGAATAGGCGGGCAATGCCGATAGCGCCAAGTAGTAGAGTTGAGTAGTGTCGTGTAGACACTGAACAGCAAATGGCAAATAGTTGAGTAGTGTCGGGTAGACACTAAGTGGCAAATACCAAAAAAATAGGCAGACACCTGAGGGAGGCTGCGGATAAATAAAGACAAGTTAGGACATGTCTCTCATACATCTTATCGATGCCCTCGACTGAGGTGCATTCGTCAGATTGGTAAAATTGCTTTAGAGCATAAAGGGGAGATGATGACAAATGGGATTTGGAAAATAGATGGCAGACAGTAGCAATATAAAAATGTACATGAAGGGGGAAATAATAATATAAGAATGTACATAGAAGGGGAAATAACAATCTCAAATAACCAACACAGGTGGATAGAGAAAGAAAAGGGGGGGGGTTGAATTGGGCGGTGGTCAGCGACCCAGATGATTGTTTACCTATGACCGTGGGTCGAGAACAATGGAGCGCGCTTGAATGGTGTGTCCGTTCAAGCGGCGCAACTCTCATTAGAGTAAAATGAGTAAAGGGGAGATAATTCATTACAGGGGAGATAATTCATATCTCCTTTCTAAGCGCAGTATTAGTGCGATAGTAAAATCATCAAGGCGATCAACCGAGATAAAGGAAATAAAATAAGGTGTACAAATATATACATGGTTGCATCAATGATCAATTGAGCAACGTAGCATTAATAGATTAATGCAATACTAAAATATATACATAGCACATGTTTATGTTTTCTACTTACGCCAGTGAGAAATACACAATGCACTAATTAAATATAAATGAACTAAGCAAAATACACATGATAAAATCCAATGGAAATATACACAGAGTAATTAAGATGGAACTTGTGATTAAGTTCGGCTTACCACCAGGTATTCCTCTAGGAGGGAGAATGCATGAAGTAGTCCAGACTCAATAGCTCAGCTCGAATGAGAATGAAAGAGTCTGATTTGAGTTGGTTTACTTTATATAAGCCTGAAAGTGCGGGCGGACACAGGAAATGCCCTAGGCTAAGATTTATCTTACACGTGGGTGGATTTGACTCGAGGTGGGAGCCGCACCTTGGAATATCACGCGGTGTGTTGACCCGTGTAATCTCTTAGATCAAAGAGAGACGTGAGAGAAGGGGGGGGAGAAGGATTAGCTTGCATTCAAACCAAGGTGGTGTCAACCGCGACCGTCAGTCAGACATCCGGCGGATAAGACAAAGGAGATAGTGTGATTATCTTTCCCCGATCAAGGGCAGATAAATGAAAGGACTGGCCTAGTTTTCTCCAAGGTGGTGGACTAAGTCTAGCCTGGTATAGAGGAAAAGGTGGGGCGGGTGGAGAATTCAGGGGTAGGATGGAGAAATAATTAAAATAAAATAAATAAATAATGAAAAATAATAATTAATGCTGTGATAATTTAGAGTGACTCTGACAGCGAGTTTTTGACTTGTCACAGTGGTTATAAATTAGTTTTACCTTCCAAAGACAGCTGACGGCAGTACCTCTTATTTGGCATCGTTCACACTAAAAGCCACCAACCAATCGCTAACCTCTTCCCATCGTCACCATAGGAACACACGCACACTTCATGACACTGCTTTTCCCTACCTTGGTGTGCTTTTCTCTGCTTCTTTCTACTATAGTCTGCCTCTGCATTTTTCTTTGTCTACTTTTGCGAATTGATTAGCATAAAATTTACTGTTAGAATCTAGGTAAATAGAAAGCTAAATAGTTTTAATTTTTTTTTAATTTATTCCTGCAGATCATGTGTCACCTTCAAATATCTGACGATTTGTTTGTTTCGGATATGTCACTGATGATCTCGGCATATTTACAAGACGAAATCACTTTTGTTTCTTTAGTAACTGGTAGGTATTTGAACAGATTCCCACCGCTTGTGCTCGTTGATTTGTTCCCAGCCTAAATACTGTTTATTTTGGCCGAAACCAAAACCCCCCACAATTTAACGCTTCCTCATAAATATTCATATGCAAATCATATTAAAAAATATTTTTAAAGATATTTTAAAATATATTTGATTCAAATCAGGTATCTGACCCGTGACACGGTCAGCTGCTTGAAAGTACGATTTTTTCTGATTCGGTCTGCGGGCATGGCTTACTTGGTAAGTTTATTATATGGACACTTAGATATAACACTAGACCTAGACTTCTGATTTAGAACCCTTTAGATCTAGTCTAGATGTAACCTATTTTAAATTTACGTAAAAATATAAATAAAGCTTATAAAATAGAAGCAACTGCTAACTCCATTATGTTGCAATGATATGCCTTTAAATCTAGACTTAAAAGACGGTGCGCAAAATTTTCCTGAATCAACGCCATGCATTCGGAAATTCCCGAACGCGATAGTGCTTTCAAGGAAGCTAAAGTCCTTTCAAAACCGATGTAAGATCTAGAGTCCAGTGATTCCCAAAGTGGTCTATATAGACCCCCAGGGTTCTACGAAGACTTCCAAGGGGTTTACAAAAGTGAAAAAATAAATTGGGGGTCTATGAGATGTCCAAGGGGGTCTATGATAATGGATTTCATTTAAGCAGATTGTGACTTTAATTTTCACATTCCATTAATATAATTTTTTACAACACTAATATATAATTTGTACCTTAGTTAATTCTTGAAATATATATCCTGCTATACAAACGAAAAATTGTTGTATTTAATGTCAACACTTATTTAAATAGCTTAAATTTATCTTCATGTAACTGTGACAAGTCAAAAACTCGCTGTCAGAGTCACTGAAATTTATCACAGCATTGATTATTATTTTTCCTTATTTATTTATTTTATTTTAATTATTTCCCCATCCTACCCCTAAATTATTCACCCGCCACACCTTTTCCGCTCCAGGCTAGACTTAGTTGACCACATTGGAGATAGTTAAGGCGCGTCCTTTCATTTATCTCCCTTGACCGGGGCAAAGATACACACAGACTCCTTGATCTTATCGCATGATGTCTGACAGCCGCAGTGGGCACCACCTTGTGTGGAATGCAAGTCACTCCTCCCCCCCCCCCTTTTCTCCTATGTCTCTCTTTGATCTAGGAGACCACGAGGACAAACACGCCCATTGACCTCCCAATGAGCGAATCCCATCTCTTGTCGAACTTCACCCACGTGTAAGATAATTCTTAGCCTAGGACATTTCCTGTTCCGCCCATATTTTCCAGGCCTGTATATAAGGTAAATTAAATCAAGTCAGACCCTCTCTTTCTCATTCGAGCCGAGCTATCGAGTCTGGACCATATCATTTATTCTCACTCCTAGAGGAATACCTGGTGCCTCCCTCAGGTGTCTGCCTATTTACCTGCCTATCTATTTATTGGATCAACGATCTATTTATCGGATTATTTACCTGCCTATTTATTTCATATCAAGAATCACCTACTATCTTTGTGCTTAGTGCTATTCAGCACTGCACTAGCTCACTGACCTGCCTATTTATTTATTGCTATTTAGCACTGCACTTGCCTACTGAGATCTACTCAACTCTACTACTCGGCGCTATCGGCATTGCCCGCCTATTCGACAGCCCACCTGTCAAGCTATTAGGTGCGACGTCCCTATAGATTCAGATCTGTGTGAGACGTCATAGCTACGCCAACCCTCTGCAACTCACTGGACTTATCCTGTCGACTACGCTGCCCACGGCAGATCAGCTCTGCCCGCAGTAACCTTGTGCCCACGGTAGCCGGCCACCCGCCCTACTGTGCCCACTACAGATATTAGATTTTGGGGATTGAGACTCCACAAGAACTATATCACCGGCGTCCCTCTATCCGCTAGAGCGCCACCTCCAGCTGCAGAACCTCAAGCCAGGACACAGCCAGCTGCGATATCAACAGGAAAACCAGCTAAGTCAGAGGACAAAGCGACATACTCTCTTATTATGTGCAAGAGTGATGATTAAACATAGGATATACTAGAGATAGATGCAAACCCTCCCCCTTTTTATTATTATATGTATATTTATGTAAATAAATATTCTTTATTTTAACTTTTGTATCTATCTTTCATTGCTTTGTCTCGTTGCGTGTCTGCTCCCGATTCATATGCTGATAGGTTGGTGTGTGATAGCTTTAAAAATAATCATCCCCTAGACATTAAACGCGCCAAACACACGTCACATTTCCCCACCTGTCACAGTAACACATTTAAAATTATGATGATTATTTAAAACTGGGATGATACATTCCTTCCTTGTCTAACAAACGGTTGCCTAAGTGCCTAATTATGACGATATACAACTAATTATGCTGGAGGATTATTTGAGACGAGGCCACTCTGATAAAATAGATAAAGATGTGAACAACTTTCGAAAACTCAAAGATAAAGTTCAGAATAAACGCACAAATTCTCTCTTCAACATCATGTAGAGAAGATTGTGGTTTGTGACAGTCTTACAAGATCTCTGTACTTTACTACTTTTTAACCAAATACGGAAAAATATAGATAGAACATTGATTTTACCAGCTGTTGAAGTAGTTTTAAAATCTAATTTACGAAAACCTACATCTGTTATTATTAAACGATTTTCACAATAGTAGTATGAGTATGAGTTATAACATTAAAAGCTTCTTATGTAATTCTTTGCAAACGGCATATACAGTTTGGGATCAGAGGCGTCACAGGCTCTGACAGAGTGGAGCGCTTTGTGCTGCGAACTGACAAAGGGTCGCCAGCTTCTTATTTTTTCCTCACGATTGACCCACGAAACCTTTCCCAAATTTGCTAGGTGGGTTGATGACCATGGCTAATGAATCTCTCTTTACCCGAAGCTTAATGGTTTAGGTGCCTTCGCCCCTTCTATCTATGTATATAATTCTCTTCTTCCCTCAAAAGTTTAAACAAGAAGTAAAGAAAAGATCACTCTCTTATTTCTGTGGATAGTCCACGAGCAAACACAAGAGTAGTGTTCACACTACGGATGGCTGCCTGAGCGCTGGACTGTCGTTTAAATTGATCAAACCCTGCCCGCTCTCATCCCCCTTTGTTCTGTGGAAGGTTTGGACTAGAAAGTAAACTATCTTTAACTCTGACGGAACATTCGAAATATTGTAAAACATTTTACAAACAAACATTTCACAAACACAAAACAGCACCGCCGGACTTAACCATTGTGACTTAGAAGTCATGGAAAGAGATTAAGTAATCTACTATGTATATATATGTAAATAGCAGGGGCGTTCTTAACCATTCCGGGGCCCTATTTGGGTAGGGAAGCGGACAATAAGTGAAATTTAAAAGAGTTTGTATTAGAAAATAAATTCGTCTATGCATTTTATCCATTTTTTACTACGTACAGAATTACTTAACGAACCTTGCGTGTAGCAAAGTCATACAGTATATCATAATAATTCTGTTTCCTACACAGATCACGCTCAATAGCAAGAATTACCAAATATTTCAATCTATCTTTGAGAATTGTTGACCTCAAGTAATTCTTCATTAGTTTAAAGCCTGAGAAGCTTCTTTCACCATGTATATTTTAAGGACTTTTTCGTATATTTTGCGATTTCGGGAGATTTCCAAGAGCTCCTGGTAAATCTGTTTTAAGTTATAAAATGGTTTAATTTAATAAATTATACAACTTGAATTAGCGCGGGTCCTATGACAGTGCGGGTCCTATGAAAGTGAGGTCCTATGAATCTATATATATAATTCTCTTCTTCGCTCAAGAGTTTGGACGAGAAGAAGAAGTAAAGGAAAAATCACTATTTTATTTCTGCGGATAGAGTTTTCCCACGAACTTTACGAGCCTTGCGTGTAGCGACGTCTTACAGTGTATCATGAAAATTTTAATTACTACATAGATAACGCTCAATAGCAACAGTTAATAAATGTCACAAGAATTGTTGAACTAAAGTAATTCTTCATTAGTTTGAGGCGAGAGAAACTTCTTTCACCAGATTACACAATTACGGCTAATGCATAATGCCGTTTTTATTTATCGCCCGTTGGATTGGCGTTTTCCATATTGATTGACACCCTAAAATAACAAATTTTTGTCCACATATTTCAAGAGATTTGTATGAGTTTTCAAAAGATTTTTAATAATTTCTGGAGATTTCCATGACTTTTTCAAATATTTTACAATTTCAGGATATTTCCAGGAGCTCCTGGTAAATCAGGCGGCCGCAAGAAATCTGTTATAAGTTATAAAATGGTTTAATTTAATAATTTGCACATACAATAAATGCGGGTCCTATGAAAATGTGGGGCCCACTGCGGTCGGATAGGTTGCTGTGGCCTATGGCCAGCCCTGCAAAATAGCGGCGTATGCTACGACGCCGGTCGACTAGTTGTTATGAAAAGAGTTCCGATGATCCAATATTAGAGCCAGACGTGAAAGATCAAGAAATACATAAGAAACTGTCACCACCTCAAAGTTGGTGCCATAGAGTAGAAACCCTAATTCTGTATTGTGTATGTTAATTCCATATTGTGAATCTTATTCACAACCCATGTTGCACTAAGGTGAACACTTTTGACCTTAGGTGAACCAGAGAGTTAAAGGCAGGCAGTCCACATAGAGATCTTGTAGCAAGCACTTGTATTGAGTCACTTAAGATATAAGCAGTAGAGTTAGATGTTTAAAGTAGTTGGTTATAGAATAAGTACTAAGTTGTGATATTCGTATATTACTGTTGGATTAATACTGACCATTCCTGGGTCGAATTGTATGGTGTATTCACTATGTGGTGTTATATTAAACTTATTGTATCTGCTACACCCAGCGTCATTTCATTACTCAGTGATTAGTAACAAGAACCCAATGTCACCACCACGCCTACATTGATAACCACAGCCACATTTATACTATATAAAATAACCAGTGACATTTATGGTGTCAGAAGCGGCCGAAAACGACATTTATGACAGCATTGTTCAAAGTCACTTTAACATGATATGCTGAGACAACCTGCGTGGACGAAACTAGACAACCCTGATCTTACAGCCTGTGTGGGTGAAACTAGACAACCGTGATACTACAACCGGTGTGGGTGAAAATATAGTACTACAAGTCATTCAAGTCATCGTCTGAAGACAGCTGATATATGGTCAGTCGAAGTAGCTGACATATTCAAGAATCATCGAGTGTTCGTCATAATTCTAATGACACACTCCTATTGTCGCTGTCTAACAGCACATTTAATAAGAGAGCGCCCTCACTCTTAGACCTCTCTTGTCGTCACTACTTATGGTCATTTTTAGTTATTTATATTTGTTTCAGCAACTGTACGAAACAGTGGATTACCTATCAAGCACATGAATTATTTATTGGATTACTTGTCAACTATATGAATTGTTTAATGGATTATCTGTCAAACATATGAAGTATTTATTGGATCACTATTGTTCAAGAACTTGAGTACCGTATCATTTAACATTGTACTGTGGATTTAACAAGTGGATTACTTATGAACTGTAACATTGTACTGTGGATTTAACAAGTGGATTACTTATGAACTGTACCATTGTGCTGTAGATTTAACAAGTGAATTACTTATGAACTGTACCGTTGTGCTGCGGATTTAGCAAGTGGATTACTTATGAACTGTACTGTGGACATATTTTATGTGGAGCATCACCGGAACTTTATGTACAAGTCAAGCATCAAGTGAATATTTAAGGGAAGTAACTTTAATTACCCTTAGTATTATCAGTATTGATTAGTTCTCTTTGAACTACACCACAATTTTTTTTTTCATTGTTTACATTTGTATTTATATATACATTTGACTTTAGGGACTAAATTTAATTATCTATTGAGTCTGAGCATTTATATTTTTTTTCAAGTAAGCATCCAGGTATTGGTAGGGACTCTTTAGATAAAGTAAATACTTGATCGTATAGCTGTATTAGTTAAGTTTGTATTTCGTCAAGTATCTATCATATTGTTAAACTCTTGTATTGATATTGTCTTGTTTACATCTGTTGAATTTTCTTTTTGCGTCATAGTTATTACTCATTGTAATTCTTTTGTCTACTATTTCTACTATCTTGTAATGTCTCTTTAAAGCAGACTGTTTAGTATCTATAGTGTATTTATGTTTGTCTAATTACTTATTAATATATATATATTTATTTTACTTCTTATTTCAACCTATTTTTTATTATTATCAACACTACACTACACACTTGATACACTATGGGATATATTTTGATTTGAGATTGTGACAAGATTGATTGTATATAATATATACTTTGAGCACATTGAACTATTTTGATGCTATTGATACATTGATCACTATTTATCAGACTAATAAGGCTCACATAATTGTGAATTACTTGTTGCAATAAACTTTTACATTGCAAGTGGAGATACTAAAAATACATAATCACATAATTGATCAGTAAAGTATTACATTACGAACTAGACAAAGTACCAAGAATAACTTAAGATACCTCATAACCTCAATTGTTTCGCACAAAATATATATCTACTATTACCTGCAATTACTATTTGAGCTATAACAATTATTTATCGTACAATATTCATTTACAACTACCTAGTGTACACATATCTATTAATTAACTATATTACTAATTTGAATCTTTGAAAATGGCTGAGTATGAAAAACTAATAGAGATAGTGGATAAACTAAAGTTAAAAGAAGATGATAGAGCTGCATTCATTAAAATTGAAATAGACAGAATTAGAGTAGAAAAAGACAAGCAACGGGAAGAAAGGCTACATGAAAGAAGACTGAGAGAGAAAGAACAAGAAAACTTAGAGAAAGAAAAAGAACGCCAGCATGAAATAAAATTAAAAGAACATGAAGAAAAAATGGCCAAGCTAGCAAAAGAAAATAAAGACAATTCAGCAAGTCAAACTTCATCTCATCATCAGTATCATAGCAAATTTAGGAACTTTGACCCAAAAGAAGACACATTGGAAAATTTCATAATTCAATTTGAATATATCTGTCAAACAGCAAATATGAATAGTGCACAAATGGCTCAACAACTTCTAGCTAACCTAAGAGGTGAACCACTAAACATCATCGACACACTAACTATGGAGCAAAGAAAAGACTACAACACAGTGAAACAAAGACTTATTGAACATTTTGGCAAAACGGAGGAGCACTATCGAAAACTTTTTAGGGAAATAAAACTAGCCAAGAATGCAGATTTAAAAAGAACAATACATGACATGCGCCAGAACATGACAAAGTGGCTACAACTCGCAAACTGTAACTTAGATGACCCCAAACAGATATTAGATTTCTTTCTCATTGAGAATGTGCTAATAAATGTTACAGATGCAGCATTCTCATTCCTGAAGGAGAGAAAAATAAAAAAATGAAGCTGAATTGATATCAAACTTAACAACATACAAAGACTCACACCCAAACATCACCATTGACAAAAGGGAATTGTACAATGTAGCTGCAACAGTGACAGAAAACCATCCAAGATCTACAAATAAATTTAAATATGCCAAGAGCATACAATGTTTTTTCTGTGGCATATTGGGTCACACCAAAGCAGAGTGCAGAAAGAGAATGGCATCAGAAAAACAGCAATATGTAAATAGAAACCATAAATATGGAAGAGATAACAGAACTTTCCAGAGCTTCAGTCCTAACTACAATAGATCCTATCAACAACAATATAACAGAAGAACATGGCAAAGCTACAGTCCAACTAACAGTAGATCACATCAAACAAACAGAAGATGGCAAAACAACAGAATGTCTAGAAGAGACCAATTTCAAGATAGACAACATACTTACCACAATAACAATCATACCAGACAAAACATAGCAGCTGTAGCAACTGAAAGACCAATAGAATATGAAACAGTAGCATATATACAGACAAAGGTAGCCAAATTAAAAGTGTATCCTGCCTATGTGGATGGCATTAAGGTATATGCATTACGTGACAGCGGCTGCACTTCAATCATTGTGAAGAAATCACTAGTAAAACCTGAACAGATACTTGAAGACAAGGTCACACTGACTTATGCAAATAAAGACTTATGGGAAGAATGTGAAACAGCATTAGTTTTCATTGAATCACCATGGTTCACTGGTCAACACAAAGCCATAGTAATGAACAACCCAGCTGAAGAACTAATTATAGGGAACATAGAGAATATAGTTGAACTGTCAGAAGAAGCCTTAGTAAAATGGGCTAATAGTGTGAATCAAGAAAACATTGAGTTAGCATCAACTACTAATTCACATGATTACAACAATGTCAGTATACATGAAGCAACTAAAGATAATCAGTCAATTACAAATGCAAATAAAATAGATGTAGAATGTCAAACTCATTTGCTAACAGAAGCATCTAAACTAAATAAAGATTGCCAAACAATTAACACACAAACAAATGATAGTGAAATACAAACAGATGAAATACAAATAGATGATAAAGATAAAGCTGAAAAACAAGAAATACAAAATGACATTAACACTAGCTCACCTAAAGTAATAATAACAGAGGAAATATTAGCCTTGACATTTAAAAATAGCAAACAGATAGAAGTATATGATCTAGAAGTCAATTATCAGGATGTTGTATGCATAGTTGATGAAGAATCCACAATCACTTTTGTAGAGCCCAATTTAGTAGAAAAAGAAGATTATTTGAATGATATAGCCATTGTAACCTTACCAAACTCTAGAAAGATATAATGTAAAACTGCCATGGCTGAAATCAAATCACCATTTATAAAAGGGAAAATAAAAGTTGTAATACTTGAAAATACTATCAGTCCAGTAATTATTGGATCTTATCCAAAAGTTAAAGTGCATCAAAAGCCAGTAATACATAAAACAATATGGTTTTATGACCTATCTGATTGTGATTTCCAGAAAGAAATTTTTCAAATAGTACAAGAAATAACTTGTGATTTTGGATATAAAAAAGTTTGGAAACATCCAGAACTTGGAGAGTCAATGTGGGTACAAATAAAAAACTTTGGCCATTACAAAGAGTTATTACATAAAATATATGGAACACCAATTAAGGGACTCACAATTAATATCAGTGTTGTTGACTTAATACATCGCATCTGGTAAACATTGAGCATTATGTTGTAAATATTGAGCATTATTTTGTAAACAATGAGTACTATTTGTAAACATTGAACTAGAAACCATTTTTTTAAAAAAAACTCCATTTGTAAACAATTTTTGGAATTTGATTACTACATTGTAACCAACAATTTTTTTTTCACATTCTTTTGTCAACAAGAATAACATTTTTGTACTCAACAATGTAAACAAACATTGAATTTTTTCCAAACTTATTCAGTACCTAGCTTAATTTTTTTCCATACAATGTAAACATTATTTTTTCTCATTGTATTGAGAACAACTTGGACAAAAAAATTTTTCTACAGCTATTGTAAACAAGATTGGAATTTTTTTTACTATGTCATTTATCACAATTATATAACTTAGTCACATTTTTCAATACTATTGAAAAAAGGAGATTGATTCATAATGTAACTTATTTATTTAATGTCAATTAGTGTAATCAAATATTGACATACACTTGTATTTTTTTGAAAACATTTTTGTCAAACTATTCTTATGGACTATATTTTTGTAACAATCATTGATGTAAACAAGAAGATTGTTGTACAAACTTTTTGATATTTCAAGTGCTGAAAGAGACACTTGATATTATTCTTTTAAATTGGACTTACACATTTTTTCACAACAGATTAAAATAAATACAACTAAACCATTATGATGTTATGCTTGTATGTATATGCTTGAACAAATTAATGTAAACTCAAAGATTGTATCACAACTGACACATTTTCTCAGTTAAATTTTTTTTGACAAAAGAGTTTTTTGAACTTTGTACTCAATAATTATTTGATAAACAATGTAACATTAAACTTTTGCCATTACTAGCTACAAATTGTTTGAACTGTCATATGGAGAAATACTTAATTGAAACATAAGGTGCATGCAACAAGCACTATGAAAGATATTTATTTTGATTTGATGTTCATACTTTTGAGCAAATATTTTGATACTTGAATTATACATATTTACTTGTGTAATATTAATGCACAACAATTTTTTATGGAGATGTCAAACCTCATATTGAAGTAAACAGATACATTGAATTTGTAACAATGATCATTAATCAATTTGATCTTGAATTTTGACACATATTTTGAATTTTTCTATACTTATCACTTACATATTGAGACTTACTTGTAACATTTTCTACATGATTTGTACATATTGTACTATTGGTGTCAAAAAACCAGACTTCTAACATTGCTATAGTGTCAAAGATTTTTTATAAATAGATGTTGTGAATAAAAACTTGTATTAATTTTTCACATTGTGACATAGGAGATTGTCATTGAAATTTTTGTCACACTTTGCACATATTATTATGAAAAAGACTTGTAAATATTGAACACATTAGAACATTGATGTATATATTAGAACTACATGTAAAGAATTATTTGGGATGTTAAGTATTTGACTCAGAGATTTATTTGAATTACCTTACAAGAATATGATGAATTAGAGAATTTTGCCCTTGTATGAATTTTTTTTTTGATTCAGCAAATATTTTGTGTAACACTGTCATATTATATATTTTATTTCAAGTTTGTAGTTCTATTTGAACTCTGCAATTGTACATTTCATAGACCCCAAGAATTCCAATTGATCCTACTTAGGATAATTATGTCGTCAAGCTGAAAAAAATTTCTTCAAAATTTTTTTCAAAAGGGGGGTGATAGGTAATGTCACCACCTCAAAGTTGGTGCCATAGAGTAGAAACCCTAATTCTGTATTGTGTATGTTAATTCCATATTGTGAATCTTATTCACAACCCATGTTGCACTAAGGTGAACACTTTTGACCTTAGGTGAACCAGAGAGTTAAAGGCAGGCAGTCCACATAGAGATCTTGTAGCAAGCACTTGTATTGAGTCACTTAAGATATAAGCAGTAGAGTTAGATGTTTAAAGTAGTTGGTTATAGAATAAGTACTAAGTTGTGATATTCGTATATTACTGTTGGATTAATACTGACCATTCCTGGGTCGAATTGTATGGTGTATTCACTATGTGGTGTTATATTAAACTTATTGTATCTGCTACACCCAGCGTCATTTCATTACTCAGTGATTAGTAACAAGAACCCAATGTCACCACCACGCCTACATTGATAACCACAGCCACATTCATAACATATAAAACAACTCGGTGACAGAAACTCTTTACGAGAACTCTTACAATGACACTTAAGGCAAATTAATTAATTAATATTTAATGTTTGAAGGACTACTTCACAGAAAAACTAATTCCTATATGAAATATGATATTCGTTGGAACAGAGCATGTAAAAGAAGCAACTAACATTTCCTGTGTGATTTTTTTTTTGTGATTCCAGTATTACATATTAATTGTTATTTTAATTGATTTAAATTTGAATTTTGTCAATAACATAAGATAATATCTCTATAATTTAAAATGTAGCTTTAAATTACTTTTTCACTCTTCAACTCACAACAGTTAGAAATTAGTTTTAAAAAAATTGAGTTTTCGAATTTGCAAAAAGGCAATAGAAGTTAAGCAAGGGGTCTACCGAAAACCAGAAAACATGAGACAAAAAAGTTTGAGAACCTATATTTAGTCTCAAGCCAAATTAACATTTATTTATTTTTAACTTTGAAAAATTGTGACATTTAATCTAGAGATTTCCCTATGTAGCCAACGAGCCAGTAATTCTTTTCTCAGAGATATACATCCACAGTTAAATTGTTATGACAATGGTTAGAGCCGTTTTTGAAATCAGCGTCCTGGCTGGTTTCTGACTGCCTTATAAAGGTCTGACTTCAATAGAGGAATCATTTAAAGAGAGTTGATTTGAAACAGTGTTTGTGGTAAAGAGAACTAAAAAAAAATAGATTGTGTTAAAGAAAGTTTGTGTTTAACAATATTTTAAAGAGCATGTGTAAAAAAAAAAAAGATTGTGTTAAAGTTTGTTTTATTTTTAAGAGAGTTTGTGTGAAAGTTTTTTTAAAGAGTTTGTGTGAAAATGTGTGTAAAAGAGAGTTTGGGTAATAAACAGTTTGTGTGTAATGTGTAAAAATGTTTGTATGTTCGCATTGCAGGTAAAAGGCTTTTCCACTTTTGTAATTGTCTTCCTTTTAATTAATATTATTAGCTAAGTCAGCTTTTATATGAGCTGATTAGTTTGGGTTTTCCTCTGATTGAAAATTCACCACCAATTAAGATCTAAATGTGATATTTGAGCAATTAAACAACACACACAAAAAATCATCGTACCCTAATTTACCCCCCAGCTGGGTATCCCACATTACCCCCTGGGTAGAAGTTTGTGATTACAACCATATCGCTGTACTGACCCGAATTTTAAAACTGTTTTATTCTTAATATTTGCTAATGTATTCATTATATACCAAATATAATATGATAGGTTACATTTTAAGCATTTAGACATTTTTTTTTAAATATCTAAATTTTCTAAAGATAATATAGACTAATATTGCAATCCACAATGTGAATTTAAATTGCGAAAGTTGTTTCTTAGTTTAAGCCTCGTTTCCACTTCGCCAAATGTTATATACTACCGACCTTTGAAAAAATACCACAAAGAAAAGATTGAGAAAATCCGAAATCATAATATTTTAGTACATTTCTAAAGTTCTGATGCAACGGCTACTTTTTTCTTTTCTGAAAGCGAAAAATCTATTTTTTAAAATCACTTATGCAAGCAGTTTATTTTTTTAAATACACCACCTTTACAACTATTAACTTATAATACTAACAAACAAGGGAGGCTCTTTAGTAGGGGAGATAGCTATGTACCATATTTTTAACACATTTATGCAAACGGTTGTAAATTTTTTGACCAAAAATATTTTTTTTTACATTTGTATTGTTAAATTATGTAAGTTCTGTTATTACTGAGTACTATATTTACACACACAAAAATGTTTTTTTATTTTTTTTAAAGAGAAAAAATCTATTTAGTATGCATATAAGTTGGACATAATTTAAAACAAGTATTAATAAGCAGTTTTCCATATTATCTCGTGAACTGTAACACGCAACAGCAGAAACACCACACTTAACCAAAGAATTTTTTTTTTACGAAAATGTATTTTTTCTTGAGGAATAAGACATTAACCCTTTACAAAACAATTAGAACAATTAGATATTCATTATAAGACATCAGTTAGGCCAGGTTGACATCAAACTTCACATTCACTTTCACCTAACCCTTGGTCTGCTGGACCGCTGGGGCACCACACAAGACCTTTTTTCTCCATTCTTCTCTGTCAGTTGTTATTGATTGAATTTCATTCTGATAATATTGAAACTTGTCTTTTTACCTGCCTGGTGGACCACTTCGGGGGCCGATTTTGAGTTTGTGTTTCCACACAAACTGACTTTGTAACCTTGTTTTGATATTAAAACAATGTCTCAAAATTAAGTTTCTAAATACTAATACTATCAGAGTATTTTAATGCAGGTTTCGAAACAAAACAATGTTGTATACTTTTAAAAAAATATTTTCAGATCGAGGCCGACCTTTTGTGAACTTTGTTGAAAGTTTTTTGACACATGCTTTGGATCATGGGAAACTACATAGTCAATCAAATAAAATTAAAGCAGAAAATATCGCTTACCTGGAGTGCCTTTCAAAATTAGCCTTGATAAGGCGTTTTAATTGCAAGGTGGGACATTGCATTAAAATTTTATATTATTCCATAAGATTTAAAAATCATTAATGCGAATATAATTTCGTCGCTTATCAATAATATATGCACAATACAATTTATTTTCCAACTTTACTAAATTGGTTGAATTATATCTGGACGAAAGGAACCGCTATTTTTTCCTAGGCCTAAATATTTAGGTCACCTCTAAGTTCAGCCAGCTATAATGGGTACGGTAGTTGGGGGCAAGAAAAGGCGGTTGGTCGTTGTGCTGGCCACGTGACACTCTCGGCCATAGAAACAGATCTTTACTAAACTAAATAGGAGGTATAGTTCTACCAACCCCCATTTCCTCTTTTGTGATTTTCTCTTTACGAGAGGTTGTTGTTGCTGTTGGTGTCTGACTAACTGGGGAAAGATAATCCATTTTTAGGTGTATAGCCACTATTAGTTTTGTGTGGTCTATCCCTCCGTCCGTCTGTCTGTACCATTTAGATCTCTTAAACTAGAAATGATATTGACAATCCGATATAATGATATTTTATATCTTTTAAAGTTCTGAGGCAAGGGCTACTTTTTTTCTTTTTTGAAAGCAAAAAGTTTAATTTCTAAAATCAAATATGCATGCACTTTTTTCATAAAATACACTTTTTTTTTACAACTATTCACAAGTAATACTTTAAAAAAATATTTTTATAATGGCCTTTATGAAATACAGCAGACATTTTAACACATTTATGCAAAATGTTTACGATTTTGTCAAAAAAAATTTTTTTCTAAAATGTATTATTAAATTAAGTGATTTCTGTCATAATAACTACATACAATTACAAAATAGTTGTTTTTTTTTTTAAATTGAATTTTATTTATTGAGGCTTTAAATGAGTGATTGTCACTAAATAAAAAAATTCGATCAATTAGATAATAATTCAATAACAGCGGCTAGGCCAGGGCACTAGCGGATCCAGAACTTTGGAGTGGGGGGGGGGGCGATTTTTTCCAAACCTTCACCCTAACGCCCAGTAAACCCTAACCCTATACATAAACGCGCGTATAGCTTCTTCGTCTAACATTCTTCACTGACATCCACAGCTCCTTATTCATTCTATTTAAAAAGGCAGGTCAAATTTTGTAAAATAAAGAAACGTGGGACAGTGGCCGAGACTGAGTGACAATCGAGATATAATTAGTGTAAGTTTAGATTTATTCTGCGTATTTATCGTAATATTATCTTCATCTTTAAGCGAGACGTCTTTTAGTATTTTTTTTTGTCCGAATAAGACCCCACAAAAACGATGGTTAAACGTTCTTTAGATATTCGACTGTTTTGACGCGCGCAAAATGTCTAAATTTTAAGAACCCTTTGAATAATATTTTGACTTTAAAAATTATCATGTAAATGTATAGGGCCTAAGTACATTGCAAATACAACAGATATGTTCCTTGAAAAGAAAAGATAGGCTACTTAACAAATTTAGATTAAGGCTTTGAGGATCGCCGCAAAAAAAAAAAATATTTAAAAAATAATATTTTAAAAAATCCATATATGTTATTAATTTTGTTCTATACGCATGTTTGTAACTTTGTTTTTGTTTAAAGAACTATAATACAAAGCAACGAGCAAAAAAAAAATATGGAAGACAAAGAAGAAATCAGGTAGACCAATTAGATTCTAATCTTTTTTTTTATTATTATTATTTTAGGATTGAAGTATAAAAATGTGAGTTAAAGCCCTAAAGCTAATTAACAATAATAAGGCTAGTCTTCGAGTCCGAAGATTAGTGAGGAATGCAGTATTTCCTAAAACTATTAATGCAATAGCAAAGTGTCAGATTGTGTAATGGTTGAAATAAGGCCACTAGGAAAAAAATATTTGGTTTCAGAATTCATCTCAAGTGTTACTCTTATACTTATTTCTTATGAATTCTAAACTTACCAAAGCATATTCATTCAATAATTATTTTAAATGTATGCACTATTACATAGTCTATGCCTCTATTTTTAACTACTCTGTTTTAAAACATCATGTTTTCGTCGGGGCCGGTAGAGTGGAAACAATCATGTAAGAGTTCTCTCTCCTTTTTATAATTATTGCTAATGATTGCATTTAACGATGAAAGAGTATGGGTTGGGTCGACTCGACATAAGAATGTATTTATAGCATATATGACTTGTATTAGTTACAGATTTTTTAGTAAAAACAAAACCTGAACTAGAATAGAAAAGAAAAAGTATTGGTATGTCCGGTAGGGAGAACGTGATTTCATCTATCGCCCCTACCACCTGGTCAAATCCTCTTTTATTTTATATTTACTAATGATTACATTTGAGATTTCAGTGTGCTGTGACACAAGATACAAATGGGTGCAAATATCAATAAGCAGCTTATATTATAAAGATCATCAACTAATTTTGTCCATACACTATGATTTCTGCTTAATATATGGACCGCCCCCCCACACACTCAAAAGTCTAGAGTGGGGAGGGCAGTAGCTGTAATCGCCCCCCCCCCTCTACTCCCCATCGCATCAGAAGCGGCCAAGATACCAGAAGAGGAACGACATAATATAAAGATTAGTTATAATATATATCAATAAGTAGTTTTTATCATATAGATATGTAACTAATTATGTTAATAACCTGTGATCTCTGCAAAAAATTTGGACCGCCCCCCACACTCGAAAGTTAAGGGTCGGGGGGAGGCGGATTTATGCTATCGCCCTCCCCACCCCACCAAATCGGCCAACATACCAGAAGGGGAACTTCATAAAATTGAGATTGGTTAAAATACCAATAAGTAGCTTTTATCATATAGATATGTCACTAATTATGTTAACAAACTGTGATTTCTGCAAAAAGAAATGGATCGCCCCCCCCCTCGAAAGTTAAGGGTAGGGGGGGGGGGCGAGATTGATGCAATTGTCCCATCCCAGCCCCACCAAATCGACCAACTTACTAGGGGTGGGGGGGGCGATATAATCCAAAAATAGGTTAAAATATACATACTTTTATATATTATTAACATAAGTATAGAATTCGTATATAAATTGTGTAATTTCTCTACTTAAATTCGTCTGCCAGTGGGCCAGGTTCATATTTAACCTCACATTCACAAATCCCTTAAACTGTTGACCCATTAGGGCAACACACAAGATCTGTCAACCGTCATCATCCATTCCTCTCTGTCCTTTGTCATTGATAGAATTTCATTCACTGACTGACCTGTCCATTCTTTGATGTTATCTTCCCATCACTTTCTCTGTCTTCCTCATCATTTTCTTCCTGGTACTGTTTCCGGAAGGAAGGTCTTTGCGAGCCCTAAGGACCTTGTGATGTGGCCATAGAGTTTGAGTTTAGGTTTTTTGACAGTGGTTAGCAGGTCATCGTGGGGTCCCATTGCTGTATAAATCCTGTTACTAATCTCTTTATTCGTGATGCGTCTGTATAAGTGACACCTAGAATTTAACTATATCTTTATAACTATTAGCTCATTGAATACATATGAATATTAATAATGTAATAATAATAATATTAATAAATCTTCGTATCCTGTGGTATCAAGTCGTTAGTCAGACTAACAACACAACAGTATCGGCAACACGACACAAGCTCAGATATGGTTGTAGTCTGAAGTTGTTGATAGTTTGTAGTTCATAGTTTTAGATATTCGTTCCGAAAATATTGAATCCTACCTTTGTACCTGCCAGAGAGGACCACTTCGTGGGTCAATTTGAAGTTTGTTTTTTCTCACAAACTGTCTTTGTAACCTTGTTCTAATAGCAGATTTATTTGTCCTTCTTTTCTCGAACTTTCATACCTTTAGAGTTGAAAAAAACGTTTTTAAAGAAATTTCTTTCAGGTACCTGTTTTTGTAGTATGGAGGCGACTTGCTTGGCCAAGATATCGGCAACACTATTGGTTATGGGACTACAGATTTATAGAAAATAAGAATCAAAAACTAAATTTTTATTACTATTGTTAACACAAAAAAAACAATATCTTAACACATTGATTGCTTTATTCTCAAGACGATCATAGTCAGTAAACTGTCTGAAATCAATGAACTAGTTATACAGCTAGATCACCCTGCTATCCAGAAAGCTTACTCCAATGTTACTAACAGTATATTTCTTCCAAAGACTTCAAGTAAGTATATGTTTTTTTTTAATGATTCACTTAATGCTTATGTGTACAAAATATAGCGCAATAACTGAATGAGGCTAGCCCATAGTTAACTTATTTATAACTGTTGCCAAAAATGATAGGAAACATTTTTTTTAAAATTCGAGGAAACCCTTTCTTGAATTGATACGCTCGCCTCTCTTCTTTCTAAAATAAAATCAATAAAAATATCCAATGGATACAGGAGGCAATCCCCGATGAAAAGCTCGATTGCGATGTCGTTGTCGTATGTTGACCTGAAAAACGGCAGGTGGACCGTGGAAATAATATATCAACGGTATTTGATCTCTTCTATATTTTACTACAGAGGTGCGTATTTGTTATAGCTTTAAATCTTTATCAACATATGAATACGATTTTACCGTGATGTAAATATATATATATATATATATATATATATATATATATATATATATATATATATATATATATATGTATGTGTGTGTGTATGGTAATGAACCATTTTAATATGTTGTTTAAAGATTAAACAGCATAGATCTACAACTTCCCTAGTTGTATTGCTTTGAGGTTCACACAGACTGTGTAAATCCATTACACTTTACTTAAAGCAGTCAATTGATTGGAATTACAGCTTCAATGAATATTATTATATAATATGTATTATATATATGTATATATATACAATAATTATCTTTGGTACAAATACAAGTTTATATACAAGTTTATTTTTGTATATCGGAGATATATGTAGACACGACGTACTGACAATGAATGTACCAAGCTGGTCTTTCTTTTCTCTTTTCATAGAAGTTATAATCCAAACATCCACATTTCAACTTCCATTCATTTTCCGTGTGGACGCCAGAAGATGTGCAACTCACAGTACTAAAAAAAAAGGGTTTGGAGCCGAGAGCCCAGCTTTAGAAGCTTTTAACCCTTAAAGCGCTGAGCTATTTTACAATGAGTGCATACAAAATGAAATTACAATTCTAGTGTTTAGAACAGCGGTTCTCAACCTTTTAAGCTGGGCGACCTCTTTTTACTATTCCCCACTCTGCCGCGACCCCCACCCACCAAGCCATAGAAGAATAGACAAAAACAATCCATATTTTCGATGGTCTCATGCGACCCCTGGCAAATCCTCAATCGACCCCCAAGGGGGTTGCGACCTACAGGTTGAGAACCCCTGGTTTAGAGGCTAAACTACCACACGCGTCTAAAGGTTAAAGAAAGAAAGCCCCCCCCCCCATCCAATCAGATCACACGTTCTTTGCTCTGTCTATCATTTCGGGATGTAATGTCAATAGAAGTGACGTCACTTCAGCCTGGAGAGTTTCATAGCATTAAATTTTAGAGATAAACAGAAAATAAATTTAATTAATTATTTTTTTTTACTTGCCTTTCACGTACAGGTTTGTATTGAGTTTGTATTGAGTTTGTATTGAGAGTTGTATTTTTCAGGGGAAAGATGTAATTAATTATTTTTTTTCTCTCAAGATTTACCAAAATATTCGACACCAATGAAGCGTGACCAATGTTTGATATCACATTATAACAACCAGTCTTCTCCAGGTATTTTGTTGACGTATGAAATATGCTTTTTTAAATTAAAGTTAATTAAGAACTATATGAGATTTACAAAGTAACAAATATAAAGAAAGAGAGTAAATAAACACTTGTATTGAATGAACTCGATTCGTTTAGTACAAATACAAGTTTATATGCAAGTTTATTACTGTATATCGGAGATATTTGTGGGCGCGACGTATTGACAATGAAGGTACTTTTTTTTCTCTTTTCATAGTAGTTAAAAATCTATAAGGATTTTAAAAAATATACATATTTCAACTTCCATTCTTTTCGTGTGGACGCCAGAAGATGTGCAACTCAGAGTGCAAGAAAAAGTTTGGAGCCGAGAGCCCAGCTTGGGGAGCTTTTAAAATAGAATGCCACCCCCCCCCCACCCTCTCACTCCGCTCAGAAGTTCTTGATTAGCTCAGTTTGTCATATCGGGATGTAAAGTCAAATAGTAGGGATGTAACGTCAAATAGTAGGGATGTAACGTCAAATAGTAGGGATGTAACGTCAAATAGTAGGGATGTAACGTCAAATAGTAGGGATGTAACGTCAAATAGTTATGACATCACCTCAGCCTGGAGAGTTGCATAGAACTGAATTTTAGAGATAAACAAAAACCATTGAAGTATTTAATTAATGTTTTTTAAACTTCCCTATCACAGACAGGTTTGAATTAAGAGCTGTATATTTTTTTTAGGGTGACGATGTAATGAGAATTTAACTTTTTAAAATATTCTTTTTTTTTCTTTTAAGATTTACCAAAACATTCGACACCAATGAGGCGTGACAAATGTTTGGCATCACATTATAACAACCAGTCTTCTCCAGGTACTTTGTTTACGTATGGTATAGCACAAACACATTAAGCTAATCCATTTTTAGCATTTATTATTGACCTAATGTAAGAGATAATTCGTAGGACCTAAGAACAGATTTAGCGATAACTAAATCCAAAGACATGATTGTACTAGTATCGGGTGAGCAAACTTTATTTCAGCAACCGATAGAGTATTGTTGCTGTTCGTTTAAAAAAAAAGTCGTTGTATACTATGGTTTACAAAAGTTTGACATTGGAATAGAAATATCAAGACTGAGAAGACATCTATAGGCATCTAAAGTTAACCATGAAGAAATTAGACAGTATTAACCCTTCGTCTCTTACCACCAGCGTGTCTGTCAAGTCACGTGAAAAAAAATGCTGTTTCAAATTAAATTTAATTAAATACTATTTGAGATTAACAAAGTAACAAATACAACTCTCATATCTAGCTCTATAGAATGCGAGCTGATAGAGGATATTGACTATAATAAAGTTAATTATAAGTTTGCAAGTTTGAAATCGAGAAAAGGAAACTTTATTTGCATGAGGATTTAATTAGTTTTTGTACACTTTAAAATGTTAATTTATAAACATATTTTTATTTTTTTTTTATTTTTGTACCTCTTCATGTATTTTAAGAAAGTTTGAAAAGCTTCAGACGTCGTTAAAAAAAAACATGACAATAGAATGTCAAATATTTTCCGTAAGAACCTCTATAAGGTCTAAAATAGAGCACATGTTGATGTTAAGCTGTTTCTACTTTCATAATCTTACATTTTAATACATGTACAAACTATTGATAAATTGTCATAAACAGGGGCGGACGGGGTGTCAAAATCGGTCTTGGCATTTCTATACCATCGGGCTCACACAATGTATATCATATGACGGTCTATCTGTCCTCGAAATCGTAAGGTTTAGTTTCCTAATGTATCGACAACTGTACGCAACCCACAGTGAAGTCATCTTCAAACGCTATATAAGCCAAATGTTGCTTTTTGATAGGTAAGTGTGTAGGGCCTAAAAGTAACGCGTGTAGGCATTATTTGGGAAAATGAGTTAGTTTAAATTAGTAGCAGTACACTGTAGCGTCTGTTAATTTTACTTTAAATACGACTCTCAAAGTGTCACTTTTATCAGAGAATATTATAAGACCTTCATAGTGGCATCCATTCGGCCTTTTCTGTGGTCCTGCCGGCCCATTTGGGTACCGGCCAACCGGGCTTTTGCCCGAATGCCCATATAGCCAGTCCGCCCCTGGTCATAAGCAACAAACTTTATAAATAAAACCGAAAATCATTTTCAGTTGTCTAACAAACATATATATATAGTGCCGGATTGTGAAAAAATGCCGAATATTCGGCAGAAGCCGGAGCGACTATCCGGTGCACCCCTATATATATATATATATATATATATATATATATATATATATATATATATATATATATATATATATATATATATATATATATAGAGAGAGAGAGAGAGAGAGAGAGAGAGAGAGAGATAGTAGACGCCGGAGATGGAACTCATTGCCGTCAGAACGAAACCGGATGTAGATGCCTTCATGCAATCACTGCCTCATTTGACCCAGCATTACGCCAAAGAAGATAGCAAATAGAGTACGGGCAAGTACAAAGCCCTGCTTCACGCCATTTTCTATTGGGAAGTGATCAGAAAGGGCACCATAGTGTCTGATCTGGCCTCTTTGTCCAACGTGAAGCAGCTTGAGAATGGATAGGAACGTAGATGGGCATCCCAGCCTAGCCAAAATCCTCCACAAACCATCGCGACTGACCAAACAAGAACAAAGGAGATGGTCATAACGGAGCTTCTTTATGCCGATGATTGCGCCCTGCTAGCTCACACTGAACATGACCTCCAGAAAGCGGTAAACGAATTTGCATACTCTCCCCCCTCTTTCGGTCTATCTATAAACCTCGGGAAAACAGAAGTCATGTTCCAGAAGTCACCCAATAAAACATACTCAGCCCCAAGGATCACCGCAAACAGACAGCCCCTTAACGTGGTAGACCACTTCACATATCTAGGTAGTATAGTGTCAAATGACGCCTCACTTTCAAGGGAAGTTGATAACCGTCTGGCCAGGGCTAGTAGCGCTTTTGGAAGCTTTCAGGCTAGAGCAGTGATTCCCAAAGTGGTTTATATAGACCCCCAGGGGTCTACGAAGACCTCCAGGGGGTCCATGAAAATGAAAAAGTAAATTGGGGGTCTATGAGATGTCCATGGGGGTCTACGGTGGTGGATTTCAATTAAAGAAAGTTATAATTTTCACACTCCGTTAATGTAACTATTTCAAGCACGTATAAATAATTGGTAATTTAGTTATAAATATTTGTCCTGCTATTGAAATGTAAAATTGTTGTATTTAATTTCAATACTTATGTAAATAGTTACTTTTGTCTACATGTAACTAATGTTTAACAAAAATAAATCTAGATTTTACATCATAGATTATGTATTTCCTTGGTTAAATAAGCGGTTGTCTAAGTGCCTTTTTATGACCATATGAAACCAATTACACTGGAGGATTATTTGAGACGATGCTACCCTCGTAAAAAAAATAAACGTGATACAAAATTTCAAAAACTCAAAAATAAAGTTCAGAATAAACCCACACAATCTTTCTTCAACATCATATAAAAAAGATGGTGATTTGTGAGTGTCTTATAAGATCTCTTTACCGATAGCCAAATATGGAAAACACTATAGATAAAACATTGATTTTACCAGCCATTGAAGTAGTTTTAAAAACTGTTTTACATAAACGTAAATCTGTTATTATGCAACAAATTTCTATAAGAAACACTATAGTTCAAGGGCACATCGGTGGGATGAGCATTAAAGCTGCAAACTGCCTAATGGTTTTCTGCTCCATATTTATCCCCAGGGCTGACCCACGAAACCTTTCCCATGTTTGGGTATAGCTGCAAAGCAGCAGATTACTGAATTCAGTTGTCCTTTGGCTTGGTGGGCTGCAAGCCAAGGCTAATGAGTCCCTCCTGCCAAAGCTTACTGATTTAGGCACCAGTAACTCATCTTTGACCCTTCTCATGTAAGTGAAAACAGCTCCGCGGGCCCAATATTTGAGCCAGATGTGAAAAATCACACTAGAAACTGCTCTTTTCGAAAACTTTTAAAATGATATTTAAGGCAAATTGATTAATTAATTAATATTTAATGTTTGAAGGACTACTTCATAGAACAAAAAAGTTTTTATAGAAACATAATAACCGTAATATCAAATGATGAACATGCAAAAAAAAATTTTTAAAAATTCTAGTGTGTTAGTTGATTCCAGCAATACATATTTTTTTTTTTTTTGGTTTAAATTTTATCAGTCAAAAATGAACTTTTTGTGTAGCTTTAAATTAAAAATGAGTTTATGAATCTGCAAAAATTGCAATACAAGTTAAGCAGGGGGTCTACCGAAAACCAGAAAACATGGCAAGGGGTCTACGAGACAAAAAAGTTTGAGAACCACTGGGCTAGAGTCTGGAAGAACAAATCGCTCCGCCTGCCTACACAAATCAATGTCTACCAGGCGGTGGTTCTCTCAACCCTTCTATATGGCTCTGAGACATGGACACTAAATAAAAAACAACTAAGACTTCTTGAGCGCTTTCACCATGCTCCATCATGGACAGACGGTGGCAGGACCGCGAACGCCGGTATGTACAGTATAGAGGAACTACTTATGGTCCGACAACTACGCTGGGCAAGACACGTATCCCGTATGGGAAGACGAACGTATGCCAAAGGCAGTCTTTTGTGGTGAGCTAAATGGTGGTCGACGTAACGGAGGCGCCCCACGGAAACGCTTCAAAGACCAGCTTAGGCGTCAACTTTCCTTGGCTGACATAGAAGAGAACACCTGGCTGCATGCGGCGTCGGAACGAGACATCTGGAGGTCACTCACGAAGGCCACGGGATATACTGTATTCGTCATTAATCTTCGGACTCGAAGACAAGCCTTATTATATATATATATATATATATATATATAGAGAGAGAGAGAGAGAGAGAGAGAGAGAGAGAGAGAGCTGGATCTGTGGATGGATGGTGGATGGATAGATAGATAGATAGATAGATAGATAGATAGTTAGATAGATAGATAGATAGATAGATAGATAGATAGATAGATAGATAGATAGATAGATAGATAGATAGATAGATAGATAGATAGATAGATAGATAGATAGATAGATAGATAGATAGATAGACAGACAGACAGAAAGAGAGATAGATAGACAGATAGATACATAGATACATATATACATAGATACATAGATACATAGATAGATACATAGATAGATAGATAATGTATGTTGTGTTTATATTTACTTTTTTTTTGTATCATATCAAAACAGGCGACAAGTACACAACAGTTAGTAAGAATAGTTGTATGACTGATTTGAATCTAAACGATATGAGAGAGCTGTCTCGCGTGAACGATGACCTACAAACCAGCTCTACAGAAATGACGTCTCTAACTTTTGCAGATTGCTTAGCTCACAAAGGTATTTATAAAAAAAAAGAGCATTCTTAAGTTACATAATAAAAGGAAGATATATCATGTGGTTTAAACATTTTGCGCCTAAGACAGCTACTTTAAAAAGAAGACAGCGCTAAGACAGCTATGCCAAATGGTCGCGTCGAAACTCCCTGCTTCGAAGCATGCTATTGAATGTGGCATCACGTTCAAAAGAAGCGATAAGTTTTGTTTTCATAAAATAATCTTTTTGTCACTGCCGGTTGTTATTGATTTATTTATTAATGTTCAATATAGACTGATATAAAGATGGAAATGGTGATACCATAGAATTATATATACTATATCTTGACTGGAAACCGGAAATAAATTCTTATCCGCGATTGATCGATTCACAGCCCTATTCATTATAGATTTTTATGTACGTAAACTCATTTTTCAGGCTCTAAGGGGAGTTGCCCCAATTAATCTTTTCTGTCTTAGAAAAGTAATGATCTTTAGTTTTCAAAGTTTAGAAATAATGCAAAATCATTTCTCGGATATTCACGCAAATATATGAAACAAAACCATTTCCTGTTTGTTTCCATTGAGGTAATGTTTCAAAAATCCTAGATGGAAATAATTCATGTTGATTTAAATCATCTTATGTACATTTAAATAGATTGATTACATATATCTTTCTAGATTATATATCTAAAAATTGCAAAATAATAGATCTAATTGATGTTCAATTACTAGATCTAGATCTAAAAATTAAATTATATGTTACATAGGTTAGGGTTGAAAAAAACAACAACCTTACTTCTTTTAACTACTTTACAAAACAACGCCTTGATCCAACTTTCTACTAAATGTTCACATTTTTTGTAGTGTTAAAAAATCTCCATGTCCAGTCTAGATTTATGGCCTCCTTCAGTCGCTAAGCGACTATGGATCCTCTCATGGAAATGAGATGAATGCCTGGGCATTAGCTGTGGTCGAAATGATGTCGTCCACACATCAGTTCCCCCCCCCCCCTCTCCACGCAGCTGATGTATCCAAAGGAACGGCAGTGTCTTGCGTAGTACATAAATGTCACCATACAGGTCGAGAATTTTGGGTTTCCCAGACCTGTCGAGGCGGAGATCAGCAAGTCTGGGGCAGTCAAACAGAATATGAGTCACTTCTTCTTTTTCCCCGCAGCGGGGGCACCGTGAATCGAAATTTGGCCATAGCCGTGAGAAATATGAGCCAACAGGACAATGGCCTGTCCTGCACTATGCTGTAATAGCTTGCTCAGGCCTGCACAGCCTCCACCACGGGAAAGTGCGGTCAGTTCGCCTCATGCGCTCCCAGACTCCACGGACTTTTTGGGACTTGTCCCAGCACTCCAACCACGTTTAGAGTAGGCAATATTGAAAGATCCCTTTTGACAACTATTAACAATAGGTTTGGGTTACAAGGGAATATTACTCTGATCGCTTTTTAAAGGCTCAAGCCTCCTCAAGGGGACTAATTCACCTTATGCCACCATGTCTTTCTAGTGCGATTTCTTTTTTTTTTCATTTTTTTTATTTTTTTAGTGATTCTTGTTTTGTCAGATAAAAGAAATGATTGCGCGAAATTTCAAATTGATCCAAGATTGGGTGTGGGACAAATAACGTGTACAAACATTTTACCAGACAGACAGACAGATTGAATTGATATAAGCTTTGTAAAAAATAAAATAATGAAGGTCACAACTGTCAAATGTATTTCAGAGATAACAGAATTAAAGTTTACGGAAGGAAGTTCCAGACGAGGGGCTGGTGAAACATCTGAAAATGATTACGAAATGATTTATGAATGGAAAGAAGACGATGATGGAGAAATACCACCATATTATAGTGATGATTACAACACACCAACAGAATACAGTTTCAAAACAGAATCCAAAACATTTCCTAGAAGCAACCAAAGTAATTTGGACAGCGGTATTCGCACGTTATCGCGTGTTGATCTGAATACTTCAAGGTATGTGTAAGAAAACGGATTATATTCTATTTTATTGTACATGTATACGTTACAATAGGCCCTTGTCAGCTGTGTACTGTCTGTATGTCGGTCTGTCAGTCCGTCTGTTTTATTGACTTAATAAAAACTAAACATGCTGTTGAAATTCCGACTTTACAATTACAAATATTAGAATTAAGTTGTATGGCTACTTTTTGTCTTCTTAAGACGAACTTTTTAATAAATACTGGGTGGGCAAAACATTCCAAAAAAATTGGTTAGTGGACACGTTTCTCGAAAACGGCTCTAAATACTTTTCATAGCAATTTGTTGATGTATCTTGTTGAGAAACGAATTAGTACTTCTTTCAGAGGTCATAAATGAGAGCGTGCTCCTTTACCAATCCTCTTTTCCGCAGTTCAATCATCCATTAGGTCATCATTCTTCATCCTTTAGTCCACTGAACCATAATATAAAAATTAGTTATGCCAATACTTATGAATATTTCATAATGTATTACTAACTAGCCGGATATGACCCGCGGCCCGTGGGCCTTGGTTTGTGTATCACTGATCTGTAGATAACTAAAATAAAATACTGTGAAAACGGGTTCACCCGATTTTCTTTAAAGTTTCGTTCTTTAATAGAGATACATTTAGGCATTTTTATTTTATTTTTAGGGCCTTCTTGTTGTGGAAGAGATATTTAACATACGCTACGGTCTCCCACGTGATATAAGGAGCTAAAAATGTAAAATTTAATAAAGATTGGTCTAACGGTTTTTATTTCTATTCTGGACATACATACATACATACATACATACATACATACATACATACATACATACATACATACATACATACATACATACATACATACATACGTACGTACATACATACATACATACATACATACATACATACATACATACATACATACATACTTACATACATACATATATACATACACAGGGCCGGACTTAGGCGGTCGCAGCGGGCCCCGCACTTTCATAGGCCCCGCGCTAAGTCTAGGTGTAAGTTATTAAATGAAAACATTAAAACTAATATATAACAGGTTTTCCGCGACTTCCTGATTTTCCAGGGGCTCCTGGAAATCTCCCGCAATTACAAAATATAACAATAAGTCCTTTGAAATCTCTTGAAAAATAGACCAAAGCTTTTTTGGGGTACCAATTTTACGTGTGATAAAAAAAAATAACAATGTAAAAATTTTGACCTTATGCTTATCTCTACCCAAACTGGGCCCCGCGCAATCCGTTTCGCATAGGGCCCCCCGATTGCTAGGACCGGCCCTATACATACAAACATATATACGTACATACGTATCACTAAATACACACTAGCTGAACACAGAACTAGATCTACCTTAGTCAACACTAAACTTAAAAAGAAAACAACAGTCATAATCAATCACCACACTTTAGAACAATGCAACTTCAAAAATAACCTAACATACACATCCATAACATTAAAGAAGATTACCCATCACAAATGGAAGTTCTCAATCAGATACAGCTGAAATAAATACCTATCACTGTTAATATTAATAGCAGGAGAGGTAGAGTCAAATCCAGGGCCTAGATCTAAAGATAGATGCAACATCTGCAAAAAAAGTATGCACCATGAAACAGAAAGCCATTCAATGTGACACCTGTGATGAATGGTACCATGCATCATGTCTCCATATGAATACACCTGTGTATTATGACTTAGGCAACAAAGACGCATCATGGCACTGTGTACCGTGTGGGTTACCTCAGTTTACATCAGGACTGTTTGATTCCTTTGATGCAGACACTTCTAACCCATACAACATCCTAAACACCATCCCAAACCAAACTCACCAACCACTAGCCAGATCCACTCCTGTTAAACCTAAATCTACTAAAATTAATACAACAGCCTCACTAAACAAACCTACTAAAGAAGTAATACCAAAATACCTTAAAACCTTAGTAATAAATTTTCAAAGCATTAGGAACAAAACAGCAGACTTAGAAGTTTTATTAGAATGTGAGAAACCAGACATAATTTCAGGAACAGAAACTTGGCTACATCCTGAAATTTATAATGCAGAAATTTTCAATAGTAATTATGAAATTTTTAGAAAAGATAGGGCTGATAACCATGGAGGAGTTCTTTTAGCAATAAAAAACACTCTTATAGCAGAAGAAATTACCTTACCTAACTCAAAAAATATAGAATCAACATTTTGTAAAATTAATACCACCTCAACATCCCTAATAATAGGCAGTATTTACAGACCACCAAATTCTAGTTTAGAATACATGCAGGAACTATGTAATCAGATTACTACACTTAAAGAGACAAATAAAAATGCAGTTTTTTGGATTATGGGTGATTTCAACCTACCTGATATAAATTGGAAAACACTAACCATAGATAAACACCAAAACCTTAAGGATATAAATGAGCTTTTCATAGAAACTTTACACAACCTAAGTTTAGATCAAATCATTAAAAAGCCAACTAGATTAAACAACACATTAGATCTCTTCTTAACCAATAGACCTGGATTAGTAGTTGATTATGAAATTATCCCTGGTCTATCAGACCATGAGATCATAAAAATACACAGATAAAAGCAGTAGCCAATACAAAACCCAAAAGAAAAATCTTACTCTGGAATAAATGTAACCTAACACAACTACACCAAGCTGCATTAAACTTTCAACAAACATTCTTATTAGAAAAAGACATTAACCAACCAGTCGATGACCTCTGGAATTTCATTAAAAACCATCTTAAAAGCATTATAGAAAATCATATACCAACTAAATACACATCAAACAAAATAAATAAATGCTGGTTTAATAATAGACTAAAGAAGCTTTGTAAACAGAAGGAAAACCTATATAGAAAATTTAAAGAAACTAATGCAGAAAGAGTTTACAAAAAGTATATAAAAATTAAACACTTAACCCAAAAAGTAAGCAGACATCTGCAGAGTGAATACATAAACAATGTAATATCTAAAGATAACAATAAAAACCTATGGTCATACATTAAGTCTAAGAAAATGGAAACAACAGGCATAGCGCCATTAAAAGATGAACATAACATAATACATAATGATAATGAAACTAAAGCAAACATCCTAAACAAATACTTTGCATCAGCATTCTCAGCCCCAGGAGACAAAGACATATTACTGAATTTGAACCAAGTAAACAACATAGAAGATATAGTAGTACAAGAAAATGGAATTCAAAAACTATTAGCCAACACCAAACCAAATAAAGCTTCTGGACCTGATGGTATTCCAGCTAGATTACTCAAAGAACTAAGTAATGAGCTAGCCCCAGTGTTCAAAATACTCTTTCAGGCTTCACTTAACCAGGGCAGAGTACCAAAGGAATGGAAAGAAGCTAATGTCACCCCCCTATTTAAAAAAGGAGAAAAATCTGACCCAGGAAACTACAGACCAGTATCACTTACCAGCATCACATGTAAAATCCTAGAACACATAATATGTAGCAACATCATAAACCACTTAGACAAACATAATTTCCTCACACCATACCAACATGGCTTTAGGAAATATAGATCATGTGAAACACAACTAATAGGACTAATTGATGATTTTTCAAAAGGTTTAGATAATAGTGAACAAATAGATGCTATCTTACTAGATTTTTCTAAGGCTTTTGACAAAGTTCACCACCATAGTTTGCTTAAAAAATTAAAATATTTCGGCATTAATGGTCCACTGCATCAGTGGATTAAAGATTTTCTGATAGGGAGAGAACAAACTGTAATAATAAATGGCTCTAAATCAACACCGATAACAGTAAACTCAGGTGTACCTCAAGGAACAGTCTTGGGTCCACTACTATTTTTAATTTACATAAATGATTTACCAAATTGCATTACTTCAGGAACAAAAGTCAGATTATTTGCAGACGATTGCATAATATATAGAACAATAAAAACAACACAAGACACAGATATTTTACAAAGAGAATTAGATGAATTACAGAAATGGGAATCAAATGGGAACATGTCTTTCCACCCAGAAAAATGTCAGTTGTTAAGAGTGACAAAAAAACTAAAACAAATTAATTCCACTTATTCATGGCAAACCAGTAACACAGACTAAAAACGCAAAATACCTAGGTGTTATAATAAATGAAAAACTGTCATGGAATCCACATATTGATGAAACTACAAAACAATCAAACAAAGCATTAGGATTTATTTAAAAAAATTTCTATAAATCAAATAAGAACATAAAACTAAAATGTTATTTAACCTTGGTTAGGCCAATAATAGAATATGCATCATCTGTTTGGGACCCCTCAACTCAAGAAAACATTAAGAAACTGGAACAGACACAAAATAGTGCAGTGAGATTCATAACAAACGAATATTCACATTTGACTAGAGTAACACCTTTAGTAAAATCACTAAATTTAGAAAGCCTTCAGGACAGAAGGCTCAAAAGTAAAGTAGCAATAATACATAAAACACTGAACCATAATATGCAAATACAAAAACAAAATTTAATAAAATACTCTGAAAGACACAAAGATAAAGGCACATTCCTCATCCCATATGCCAGGACACATTTGTACAAATACTCCTTCTTCCCTAGTGCTATTAGAGCATGGAATGGGTTGCCTGAGCTAGCCAGGAAAACCAGTGACTTGGCTGAATTTAAGTCATTGGTTAATATGACGGACGTAATTATCTTCTTTTTTTTTTTAAGTAACGTCTGTATTATATAAGATAAGATAAGATAGGATACGTAGATACATACATACATGCATACACACACACATTCCTTACATTCTGCTTTATATATTAGATAACAGCATCGCCAGTCGGCCATACAATGCAGTGACATCACAACGCTCTGTGGGTGTTGATAGTTGTTGTTTTTTTCTTTACGACTTTTGATATTCGTGGTGAAACCACAGAAACCTGCCTCTTTAACTGCATAACTTACCAAACAGATGACTCATGAGTAGATTCGCACAAACTATCTTTGCAATCTTGTTTGTCCTTTTTTTGCGTATTCTTTTTTCTGAGGCATTTTACGTCTCTTGGGACCATCTTTTCCCTTTGCAACTTCTTGTATGACTAAAGAGGCCAATCCTTGATACACAGCTGCGATCGCAGGTTGGGCATATGCAATCACCAGGCGCCGTTGCAATTTCACCCTTCTTTCTGCTGCTGTTATGAATGGTATCTACAATCCGCGACCCTTCCTTTATGCTCGCTCCTTGTGGATCTATCCAGTGCCACTTTTTCCCAGCTGCTAGTGTCGATTTAGAAAAGCTTCGTGTCGCGATTGCATGCATCCGTATACCGTAAAAGTGGGCGACCAGTGGCTCTCCTGTCTTCTATTAGATTGCCATACAGAATGTCTTAGGGAAGTCGACCTACTGGCATTCTATAAGCGTGGCCAGCCAAGGCGATAACAGCGCGGTTGTCCTGACATCCTGCTCTTCGCAGTACTTCCTCGTTAGTTATTTTATCTTGCCTGCTTATTTTTTTTCTTTAATGTACTGATTAAATTATTGACAAAAAAAATTTCCTCTTACTTGTAGCGCTTCACAGACAGAGCTGGAAACAGGTAAAAAAAAATATTTATTTTTTTTTACAAACCTCTATTCATGTCTCACATTCGAATTGGACAAAACCTTCTGGGCAAAGGATGGAAGCTGTATATATTCTAGTTTTAAATGTAGGCATAAGAATAGGCCATTTTAAGTTTTATGCTGTCTGTCGGTCTGTCCGTCCTCTCGTTTACATAACAAAAACTAAACGTGCTATTGATATTCCGACTTTAAAAACATGTGTATTGCGCTACAATTGTGTGTAATATCTACTGTTTGCTTCTAAGGAGACCTTTTTTTTTTACAATACTTGTATTCAAGTCGCTACATTTTGGATAGGCGGGCGAAGCCTAGGTGGGTGGACACGTTTCTCGAAAAGGGCTCTAACGATTTTAATAGAAATTTGTTGATATATATTGTTTGGAAAAAATCGTTCGTACAACCAGCTGATAGTGTCAATAATACGGGTTAGATATCCAGTTTCAGCCAAACAATTTTTTCATTGCTAAATATTACTTTATTTTATTTGAAGTTGCAAGAATTTTTTAAAATGTATTTCTAAATATGTTTCTTGTTTATTTAAAAACGGTTATTGTAAAAAGAGTGTAAGCTATCATCATCATCATCATCAAACTCCATTTGAATGAGGACTTGAGAGGCTTAAATCTTATCTTGCCAAAACCCCTGGGCAGAAACTATAAAGAGATAATAATATAAAGGCTGACTAAAAAAAATATTTTTTTTAATGAAATTGATCCTCTAATATAGATAATATTGCATTTCCTATTATATTTTTTTTATTTTACAGAAAATAAGAAACCCTTACTTCCTAAAAGAAGTAAAAAGTCAATGGCTTTAAACACAGTCAATATTTCCGAGTACGTACCATTACTTGTATATCAATATACTGCAAGCTACGTCATTTTCTAACATTAATAAGTGTCAATTAATTATTCTTTATTTTAACCCATAAAATAACATTATACCGTATATAGCTTGTTATACATTTTAGCTCATCGGTCTCTTATCTAGACAATCTTTAAAAAATGTTTTTATGTTATATTTCTTTTAGAAACAGTGCTAAGGACTATCAAAGGAGCCTAAGCGAGGGTAAGTAATCATGTAGTTTGATCGTAGAGTTATTACTGAAGCATGTATACACTTTGTAGGTTAATATAGTACTACTCAGGTCATTTTGTTGTGTGTACATACAATAATAAACCAAATGACAAACAGTGACGCAGCAGGTGACGCCCTCTCTGACAACTCTGACCCGGAGCCTGCAGGCCTTAGTGGGGTATTACTGATATAGGGGATTGGATTTAGATCTTTATCAAACATGGAGAATGTTCCCTTTATATTTTTTTTATTTTGTTTCGAAAATTAAACTAGAGTGTTAAATGGGTTTACCCGTTCAGCCGACATATTATCAAATATAAAATATAGAGAAAACGTTTTAACCGTTTTGTTACAATGTTTCATTCTTTAATAGCTACAATTAGGTACTTTTTGTCTATTAATCAATATCCTCTTTTGTGGGAGGGACATTGAACATACACAACAGTCTCCACGATGATCTAACGTTTATGCCAAATTTTATGCTGATTGGTCAAACGGTTTTGATTTTTATTCGTGACATGCATACATACATACATACATACAAACATACATACATACAAACATATATCGATACATACATGCATACTTACAAACATGCATACATACATATTTACATACATACAAACATGCATACATACATACAAGCATGTATGCACACACACATACATACATACAAACATGCATACATACATACATACATACATACATACAAACAAACATAATACATACATACATACAAACTATTCATGTATGCACACACAAATACATACATACATACATACATACATACAAACATGTATATATACATACATACAAACAAACATACATACATACATGCATGTCTGCACACACATACATACATACATACATACATACAAACATACATACATACAAACATACGTACATACATTTATACATACATAAAAACATGCATACATACATACATACATGCATACATACATACATATACACATACATACATACAAACATGCATACATGCATGTATGCGCACACACACACACATACATACATACATTTAAACAAATATACATAGATGCATACATACATACATACATACATACATACATACATACATATATACACACACACATACATACATTACATCTATACATACACACATGCATACAAACATGCATACATACATATATTCATACATACATAGATACATGTGCCTTACTTTATGCTATATATTATAGATAATGTTATATTAAATAATTATAATGTTATTAGAACTTCAATAAATGACTATCTGAAGGAAATGTGATATCTGAGGTATGTCAACATAGAAAATAAATCATCTGATGACATGGAACTGAAGTGCAGCTGAGTGGCATGAAAACGCGTGCCTACAAAATAACCAATCAAGGGGATATCAAGTTCATATCTGGACTCAAACCGAGTTGTGCATGCTGACTATTTTAGCTGGCCGCCTAAATGACGCACGGAAACTTTCTCCCAGATACTTATCAAACCCACATGTCCACAGGAGATATACTGAGCACATATATTATAACATTCCGTCGTAATTACATTAACACATAAAAATATTCACCATTAGCGTAGCTAGGGTGGGGGGGGGGGGGAGTATGGGGTTTAATTCGAAAGACCCCCCAGGTCTCTACTTGAGGGAGAACACCCCAAATGAATCTCCTAATTTTTTTTTTTGACATTAACTATTACGCCACTGTCATGTAATCTAACTCTTCCCATCTAGTCAAATATACTAGACAGCTTTGATCTAGATTATTCTAAATGATGTTATAGGTACATTTGATGCAGAGAAAGCACGACGTGAGGCGATATGAATTGATATTCGTCACTTATGAATTATCTTGCCAATAAACAAAGTTATCATTGATTATTTTTTTTGTTAATTATCACATTATTTCATGTCTTGATGTCGAATGACAACATGCAGCGGTTTCCTTAGAAGGTCAAGCCCCCGATCACCCATTTCCCAAGCTACGCCACTGGTATTTATTTATAGAAATTTAGGTCGTTGTGCTGACCAGATGACGCTCTTGTTAAGTCTGCCAAAGAAACAGATGTTTGCATCATCTGTCCCAGATCGACCCACGGCGTAGCATACGTCGTTTTATTCATCGTCGGCCTTAGGCTCCTATGTGACCGCAGTGGGCCCCGCACTTTCAAAGGACCCGCACTAATTCTAGGTGTAGATTATTAAATTAAACCATTTTATAACTTATAAAAGAATTCCCGCTGTCTCCTGATTTACTAGGAGCTCATGGAAATCGCCGGAAATTATTAAAATGTTTTGAAAAAAAAATCCTGAAATATTTAGGCAAAAAATTTCATTTTGGGGTGTCATTCAATATACGCAAATTTACAATGATTCTTTTTTATTCAATAAGTAGGTTCTTTTCCGGTTTTGTTCAGATATGTCTATTTTGGTAACAGAAAAAAAAAACCCTTATTGTAAAAGTTTCATTCATATTGTATTTTGATGAAATGTCCTTGTTTCAGAATACAACTCTACATTGAATTCTACAGCATTAATAAAAGATTTGTCAGATCTACTTGTTGATACCCAAAATCCCATAAAAGAAAACATCTCTACCACAATATACAAAGGTAACTTTAAAACAAATTTCTATATTTTGGAAGTATGTTTCCAAGTTGTTGTATCTCAAAAGCATTAATTCTTAAATATACAATCCCTAGGACTTTTTTATCCTTGTCATATAGAAATTCTAGGGTCATATAGGGTCATTCTACAGAAATTCTTTTGCCATTTTATTTTATTCCATGAGGCGCGGTGACTGAGCAGTAAAGTGCTTTACTTCCGAACGGTGGTCCGCAGTTCAAATCCTGGTGAAGATTGGAATTTTTAATTTTGGCCCTTTTAAAAGCTGGCTTTGTGCTGCCATTCTAATAATTATATCAATCCTCTTGTAATTTTTTTTTAATGTAAATCGAAATAGCTTTAAATGCTATTATATATCGCTGGCGGATCTGGATGTGGGCGGTATTGGCAATCATAATTTAAACATTTTAACATTATTTAAGACTCTATTTTGGAACATTTAGAATTCATATAAAACTTATATAAGAATAAAAAATTATATGAGTTTTGAGTACACATTTTTTTCTCTAGTCACCTTTTCTTACCTTTTTTTTTTTATTTGCAAGACTAAATATCCTTCTGTAACAAAATGAAGTTTCATATGTGGGTTTACATAGGGTTGGGTTAGTGTTTGGAAAATCGCCCCCTCCACTCAAAACTTCTGGATCCTAGTGTTATAGATAGATAGATAGATAGATAGATAGATAGATAGATAGATAGATAGATAGATAGATAGATAGATAGATAGATAGATAGATAGATAGATAGATAGACAGACAGACAGACAGACAGACAGACAGACAGACAGACAGACAGACAGACAGACAGATAGATAGATAGATAGATAGATAGATAGATAGATAGATAGATAGATAGATAGATAGATAGATAGATAGATAGATAGATAGATAGATAGATAGATAGATAGATAGATAGATAATTAGAATAGAATAGAATAGAATAGAAAATAATTTAATAATAGGAGTATATACTAAAAAAAAAATTTCAACCACAGCTTTAATATCAATATTGATTAAATTAGGTTTTCTGCGTCAAAAAAACAATGTCACAGTAGCTGTCAAACAATGGACGGTGCCATCAAAAGAGTTTGAATCCGAAGCTGACATTATGAAAACTCTGCATCATCCTAACGTTGTAAAAGTAAGAGAAATATTTAAAAATTATCATTGAGTATTCCATTTCATATCTATATCGATCTTTATCTCAATCTCTACTGCCAACACGATTTGTCGTTTGGTTATCTTATGGTCCCGGGTTCATAACCTGCCAGCTGCCATCCTCCTTCATCCTGATGGAAGGAACATTCGAAACAGTTTAAACAAAATACAAATCATTTAAATTAATCTTTTTTTTTTTTAAACAAACCTTATTTGGCAGGTGTAGACCTTTTCAATAAGACGCCATCGCTTTGACTATTCCATGATATTATACTGTTTTTTTACCTATCCCGTAGTCTGTTGGACCGTTGGGGCACTTTGTAAGATTTGTTTACTGTCTCTCTCCATTCCTCTCTATCTTTCGACTTAGTTAGAGCTTCTTTTTCCTGGTACTGTTCACTGAAGGAAGGTCTTTGCAAACCCCGAAGATCTTGCAATATAGCCGTAGATTTTTAGCTTGCGTTTTTTTACGACAGTTTCAGGTCATCGTGGGGTCCAGTCGCTTCAGTAACCATGTCTCTTATCTCTTGGTTTGTGATGCGGTCTTTAAATGTTTTCCATTTACTTTTTTAGTTTTTCACAGCCACAAGAACAGAAAGTAAATGCTGTATTGTGATGGAGTTCCTATGTTATGGAAGCTTGGAAAATTATTTTAAAAGCTTGAACGACACTTTGAAATTAGAAGAAGTGATTCATATAGATCTTCAGGTAAGATTACAAATCCTGAACTTGTATATAAATTCTTATATTGACCCAGTACAATAAGTGTTGCTAGAAGATCGAGGACTTTGACCAGTACAGATCGATATAACAATTTTTACCTTTACCTTTACCTAATCCCTTAGTATTTTGGACCGTTGGGGCACCATGCAAGACTCATCGACCGTCTTTCTCCATTCCTCTCTGTCTTTTGCCTTAGTTAGAACCTCTTTCAATGTCAGGCCCGTCCTTTCTTTTATGTTGTCTTCCCATCGCTTTCTCTGTCTGCCTCTTCTTCTAATAAATACCACAACCCATAAGATTGACAAAAACTCCATCTCTCCTGGAAAGAAGAAGATAAATACAGTTGTCTCTTGAGAGTTCGACACTTCATTTCCAGCACAGTTATTTAACGCTGATATAGAATATAGGTATTTTGCAGGGGCGTAGCTAGGACTTTGCCATCATTTGTGGGCCCGCTGTTCTTGGCCTCTTTGGAGCCCCCTGCATTTTGAGTAATAATTAATATTAAATGTAAAAAAACAAGTCGGGGCTCGGGAAGGGGGGGGATTTCAAATTCTTCCCCCCCCCTCCCCAACCTAGCTACGACACTTATAGGTAAACTTAAATTGAAATTTAGTCATCCCAACTGTCCCTTGACTTTCGTATAACTATTTCTGTTCTTAGCAGGATATCAAGAGAGAGGCTGGTCTTTTCTTTTAAGTAGCCCAGCCAGAGTTTCGTGTTCATTGTACCTTGAAGAGTGACTTTTGTTAGTGAGTCATGTCTTGCAATATGGGATGTAACTGTGCACGCTGCTGCATGTATTCTGCAATTATTTAATATTATATTTGAAAACTAGATGAACTGGAACGGATCTACTACTAATGCTTGTAATTTAGATCTATAAAAGACGATAGTATATTAAACAAAATAACTACTTTTATTTAGAGATCTTGATTTCTTTATGGCACGAAATGAAATATAATACAATACTATTCCTAACAAACGAACGTGAATAATCGTTAAAGAGTCGTAACTCGAGACCAGTCGTCATATAAGGCCTGAACACTGGCCTGAAACGTCGCAGTGGGCAATAGTTCGTTGCATGGCGTACGACGTGGCAACGAGCTATTAATCTCCGACTCCACAGCCCATTTGTCAGTGTTAGGGCTATTTATATATCCCTCAGATAGCCCTGCTCTCAATAAACACAACGATTCTAGTGTCGCCACGGGCTTTTACAGTGCACCGACCAGAGGTTTGGAACTCACTCCCCATTGATCTCAGACAGACAACATGCTACACTACATTCAACAACTACCTGTTTAAAACTTTGTAGATTAGTCTGTCATTTTAGGTCTCGTGTTTATGTGTGTAATGTTATCACAGCACCTTGAGCCTACATTTTGTTTGTTAACTTCACCCTTATAAATAAATCATCATCATCATTATTATTAATATTATTATTATTATAACGATTGGTTTCGATCTAATAGACTCTTCATCTAACCTACCAACTGATATCGCAATCCAATAATGTCTTAACTGCCGTATGAAAATCATTTAACCTGAGCATTGTCCCTTTAAAAAAAATAAATAAAAGAGTTCTCTGCTGTTTCCAGTCAAATATCTGCCGCGACATAAGTACTTGGCTTTTGCAATGTGTGTCCTATCATACTTCATTGTACAATCTTGTAGAATTTTAGTGCATTGAGAGCTTACTTTTTTTTCAACTTATTGTATCGCTATTTAAGAAACGAAACCCGTTTTAATGAATCATATAATTTTTTGTTCAATTAAATCTAAATGATAACAAAAGAATTTGCACTTGACATAGATTGTTCATGGAATGATATACCTTAATGGGAAAAGAATTTTGCACGGAGAACTGAATACAGCCAACATACTTGTCGGAAGTAACGGAGTGGTCAAAATTGCAGACTATGGAAGAGCTTGCATACTTGGCAAGGAAGATGAGATTCAATGTTTCAGCGTTGACGGTAATATTTGTTTCGATGAATTTTTGAATATTACTTTTATCCTGCAATTTTGATCAGTGTTTCATGCATCGCTATCTTATACTATAAAGTAAAAAGTAAGGTGTATGTATGTATGTTACGCATAGAAATCAAAACTGTGTCACCAATCTTGATAAAACTTGGAAGAAATGTTCCTTGGGTAGTAACTGGAACCGTAGTGTATGTATTGAAGCCCTAAAACCCTCAAAAAAAGTTGCCATAACTCTATGAAAGTATTAATATTTCATTGATCTAGGCCATGTTTACCATGTTTTACATGAGACAAGATTGAAAGGATCTAGATCTAGATCTAATTTTTAAAACTACACTTTGCACAGATAGTTTTTTTTTACTTTGAAAATACAAAATATAGTCTATTGGTTTCATTATTTAATAAAATAGCCTTCAAATTTGTGTTTCAAAAGCATTTTTACATAAATTCGTTCCTTTTATCTGCGAATTTAGAATTCCTGACGTACTTTATAATCCCATTCATTTAACAAATCGGGTAAATCCGTTTTAATTGTACTTTATATCTTATTCATCTCGTGCTTCTTTCGTTTATAATAGATATGAATGTATAGGCTTCATGGGTAAACCCATTTTCGCAAAACAACTTTTATTTTCGAGGCGAAATAGAAAACTTGAAAGGATCATAAGCTAAGTTTAACATACTCTAGATTAGTAATACACAAACTAAGGCCTGCAGGCCGCGGGTAATGTCCGGCTCAGTAGCGGCCTTAGGGGGTGGCAAGTGGGGCAACCGCCCCAGGCCCCGCAATCGGAAATTTTATTGTCTCCAACTTCGAAAACCAAATCAGTTCTCATAAACTAGGACTTGTTACTCAGTATTTTCCCAAGATCTTTATGATACCAATTAACATTTAAGCTCTTAACATACAATTTTTGGTTTCTAAATACCATTCACTTTCGGTTCTAAGAGGCTATCATCGTTTAACAGTTTACCTTGGCATTAATAAAAACACCTAGGTGGAAGCAACCAATCCAAATCGTTTATTTCGTATACAAACATCGACGTCCAATCGGATCTTATTAGGAAAATGCGTCGTGATCAAGTTTGAACTACTCTTTGCTTAATGAAACATTGTAAATGAAGGAGTCATTCATAACATTTGAACAAATAAATGCAACTTTTGAAAAATAGATTTTTTTTTAATGAAAATTAATAAACATATAATGTGTTTTCTTGACTTTCGCTGGTGATACATTCTAAGACCGGACGTCAGATTTTCCCGGTATTTAATTTCATATAGTATACAATTTTCGGATCTAAACAGTATCCCAGGACATCCCCTTGAAACCTCTAGATAACCATTTCCCATTTCATTAATAACTTTTACATGCTGTTCCTTTTCAAAACTCATAAAATGTTCAGTGGTTTTTAAACGTGTCATACAGCACTGTTATGTCGTACTAGAGTATAAAAAGAATTGGTACGTATACATTAAATGTACAGTTACATTAGTCTGCAATGAAAAAAAAAGGTTGAGGATGTCTAAGAGGATTCTTTACTGTAACCTCGCCTGTATTGAACCAGTTGATGTGCTTGTGCAGTTTTTTCGGCCAATCAACTTCCAGAAAGTTTGGCAATGACGTATTAAGTTTTTGTTTTCAATAGGCTACTGTGTATTTGTATAGACTTCGTGCGGCCGTGGGAAAACCAGTGTCACGTGTAAAAAAAAAAACAAACAAAAAAAACGCGGGAGTATTTTTTTTTTAATATTTTTTTTTTAAACCCGTGGTATAGCCCTTCCACAAAAGTCGGGACTGTGAAAGTGTAAGGACCACTGTAGCTCTTAAAGCACACTTTGTTTTTATAGAAAGTCCGACTGGCTTCAATTTTCAGAGTGAGAGAGGAGATCTACTATTAGTAGTGCGCGAGTGTTCTCCTTTTTATTTGCTTCTGTTAATGGACAACTATTACAATACATTATATAATGTACTAAAGTGGCCAATAGTCTTATCTTATATGATAAAGACGTTACTTTAAAAAAGAGATGATCACGTCCTACGTAGTTGGACAACAGTACAGTACCTACGTCATGTTCTATGTTTTGTAGCAAAAATAAGGTCCACAGCTTAGAGGCGGACACACTGTATTGTCATTGTTACAGCGTTAGAGACGGATTAGCCCGTTAGCGTGATATGGTACCTTATATATCGAGTTCTAGTCTACCCTTGCGGCTAAGGGCCCCGCACATGGCGCTCGCCCAGGGCCCCGCGCACTGCTAAAGCCGCCACTGGTCCAGCTAGTATATAATATAATATAATATAATATAATATAATATAATATAATATAATATAATATAATATAATATAATATAATATAATATAATATAATATAATATAATATAATATAATATAATATAATATAATATAATATAATATAATATAATTGGTCCTAACAAATGGAAATTCAGTTTGACTACAGTATAACTACTATAACAGTAAGAATTTAGATGCAAAACACGAAATATCATTCACATGTGTGATATATACTCAAACACGATCAGTGCTTTATGAAGTAAGGTTTTATGTACTTCTAGGTGACAAGTACCTTGAAAGACACTGACTGAAAGTCAAATAAACTCTTAATCAATTTCTTTTAAGTTGAAAATCAAATATTAAAATTCCATACAAATAAATAAGAAGTGAGATTGTGCTTACCTGTCCATGTTAAAGGTCAAGTTGTATGTAAAAAAAAAAATATAAAAATGGTCCAGTTTTTTTTACTGGGTCAGACCGAAACATAGGAATGTCATTGAAGAGATAATCACAAAGCTTATATCAATTCATTCTGTCTGTCTGGTAAAAAGCTTTTACACGTTGATTCTCCCAATAATGCATCACGTTGAAATTTTCCACAGTTATTTCTTTTACCTGACAACACAAAATTCAGTAAAAAAAAAGTTAACCAATTAGTTAATAAACTATTGATAATTAATAAAAAAAATGTAGGGATCGAAAAGGGAAAGAAATTGTACTTGACTAATGTGGTGGTATAAGTAGAATTAGTCCCCCCTGAGAAGGCTAGAGCTAGAATTCAAGCCGTACAACTTGTTTTGTTTTTTTTTAAATGCAGTTAAAAAGCGATCACGGTAACATTAACACATATACTCCATTCTCCCACCCCCCTCTTTTTCTCGACTGGTCCAGACAAGTGATAGGATCATAGCGCGTTGAGGAAGCCAAAAGCTTGAAATTAAGCTAAACAAAAATAATTGGTAAAAATAATTCTAATATCACAGATTTAGTATTGTTAGTCTAGATGTATTAAAAATTTAGGTACCTGACTGATCCAAACTAATACATGTACACTTTATGTAAGGTGGTTTTTTTATTATTATTATTATTATTTTTGTTTTGTTTTTGTTGTTTTTTTTTAATCGATTTGCTGATCACCAAAAAAAGAGATAATCGGTATTTTTGGTCAGTTATAAGTATGGTCTTATAAGTAGGGTCTTAACCTCTTTTGAGGCTCTGCATTTTGACATTCGACAACATAAGATAATGGCGTAATACTTAATATTTAATGTAAAAAAATTCGAACACACATTTAGCCCCCCCCCCTCTCATATGGTGGGGGGGGGGGGGGCGGAAATTTTTAAATTCTCCCCCCCCTCCCTTCCCCCACTCTAGCTACGCCACTAATTGATAGTGTGGACAACATAAGTCTCAAACTAAAATCTTAACATTATTACTATTGGCATTCTCATTTAAACGGAACTAGAATAAGGATGTAGATCTACATAGACTAAACTTCTGATTTAGCACTCTTAAGATCTATATCTACTAGATCAAGATTTATAATATAAATTTGAAATACTTTAGATGTAATTTAGATTAGATTTATGCCCGCCCCCCCCCCCCCCCAAAAAAAAAAAAAGCCTAGATAGTATATCAACAGACTGAATGCAACATTAAATTTAAAAATAGTAGATTAGTTTTAGTATATCATAACATTGCAAAATTGGTGTAGTCGTTTGGAAATAAAATCTACACTTTAAGTCTAGAAACTGAAATTCTATATCTTGATTTAGTCTTTAGGCCTATCTGTCTAAACAAGACCTAGAAATTCAAGATCGAGACTCTACAACGATTTTAATGACAATAAAAATCCAGATCTAGTTTTAAAAAATCTAGATATACTGTTAAAAAAATCTAGATCTAGTTTAAAAAATCTAGATTAGATCTAAATCTAGCTATCATGCCGTTTTTGAAAACGAACAACATAACGAGGTTTAATAAACATTACTATACCAAGTTGTTTTAGTATTTTATTTGAAGAATCCATTCCATATGACATCAAAGGCAAAAATCCATTACGTCACACGTCCTAGTTAGACTAAAAAATGCCTTCATCAATACGAGCCAGTTATCGAGGGATCATAGACATTGGTGTACCGAGGTTTTTTTTTAGCATTACACATGGAGAGAGAGCATAAAGGAAGGGTCACAGATTGCAGATGTCATACACAACAGAAGCAGAAAGAAGGGTGAAAATGCAATGGCGCCTGGTGATTTTATATGCCCAACCTGTGATCGCAGCTGTGTATCAAGGATTGGCCTCTTTAGTCACACAAGAAGTTGCAAAGGGAAAAGATCGTCTCGCGAGACGTAAAATGCCACAGACAGACATTTAAAGAATTCATTCCTATAACATCAAAGGAAAAAATCCATTATGTCACAATGGGCTAGTAACAAATGAGAAATTTAACGAGGGTTCATAGTAATGTACAACAGAAGTGCGATTTTACATAGAGTTAGAATTATTTTTTTTGCTAAAAAAACGGAACAACCGATATTCGTAATTTATTAGAAGAGGGATTTCAAACAGTTATTTGTGTTAGTAGATTTTTCATATAAAATTCGGAACAATTTTGGCGACAATTTGTAAGAACATTTTAATAATGTAGGTTGATTTCTTTTTCAAAATCAAATCTGGAGCATTCTTTACAGATAAAAAAAAATCTCTGTTATGTTTCAGCAAGAAAATTCAGTGTAAAATAAGTCTAAAAAGTGTTTTTCAATAATAGTTTCTTGTAAATTACTTTCTTATTTTAAATTCCCGAACAACCTATTGTCGATATTTTAAAAAAAGTCATTTGACATAAATTTGTTTAAGTTGAAAATACGGAACAATTGGATATCGATAAACTCTAGTGACTTACTGTCCAAGAATATAAGGGTAATGTAAGTCAATGATGTTATTTTAAATAATCGTTTAACAAATTTTCTTTTATAAAACAAGATACGGAACAACTTCAAAGTTTCTCATAGTTCATAGCACATGTGCTTCTAAGTGTTAGAAGAGCTAACAAACATTCGTTTGCATTGATTTGTTTTTCACAAAAACATCCGGAACAATCTATTTTAGATACTTAAAACTATTGCAATGTTTTGGAAGGAACATTAAAAGTTAAATCAGATTTTCAATAGCGTTTAGTGCTTTTTTTTTTATGACAGACAGACCGATCAACAGACAAAACGCAAAAATACTAAGTGACTTTTATCCTGATAGGGGCACTAAACAAAATATATATAATCTGATTATGTAAAAATGTTTAAGGAATTAATATAGCACCATAACATGTCCAGGGGGTTACGCTTCTGCACGAAAGTCGCTGCAATTTAAAAAAAAGTGCTAGAGATTTACATACAAAGTGCATTCTTAGCCTTTATAAATAAACATAAATGTGTTCTTTTAATTTTAACAGCTAGTTGACCAGAAAAAGACACCTTTAACTAATATTTATATTTGTTGTGAACATTTCTTGTACATTTTATAAATATATTTGACTTAGTGATACTGAAAATACATACAGTGATATATTCCATGTTAACATATTGTAACATTGCCTCATTTACATTTACGTAATTTTTTTTAGTATTAGTGTATTTTTATGTAAAAATCGCGTGCATAATTAATTTTATAAACTTAACGGTTTGCTTTTAGAAAACCAAAAATAGCCGTCGCACCTAAACTTTTCAAGCCGCATCGCAAGGTGAAATAATATTTTTCATTTCTCTTCTAGTTTTCGAGATCTGAGTGTGACAGACGGACATTTTGCACAAACCTAATAGCGGCTTTGCCCCTTACGGTGGCCGCTAGAAATCACCCTTTGGGTCAGGAGTTTGTAATTTTACCATCGCAAAAGAGATACAAGACACCGATAGCAAAGACAGACACAAAAACTCTGTTAGTCTCCCTGGCAATCAAATCATTTAATAAAATAAAACTATCCGATAACATTCTGATATAAACTTTTCGCAAACAAAGTATGAGTACATCTGGTGTTATTGTATATTTTGGTTTTCTATAGTTATAATGTTTTGCTTGGTGTAACGCCGCCCCCCTCCCCCGATAGGCAACGAGAATTATTATTATGTTAGAAATGAACGAGTAGTCATTCTCTGGCGCTGCCAGGGTCGAGTTTCGCTAAAGAGAAACAAAATTCATCGTAGTCCCTTTAACAGTTTCCACTGAGGAATGTGGCAGGTCTGCAGCAGTACCGCCCTCTGACAGGCAACGAAGATGTTCCTAGGAATGTTAAGGGCCTTGAAGGTGTCTGTGAGGTCAGTTGTTATTATCCCCTCGGTTGATATAACAATGGGGTATATTGTTATTTTGGACAATTTCCATAGACGCTTAATCTCCAAGCCTAGGTTCCCATATTTTCTTTGTTTTTCTATCTCAGTTTTTCTTAAATTATGAGACAGTGGTACGGCGATATCGATAATGGTAGCGGTTTTTTCTTTTTTTATCGATGAACAGCAGATCTGGGCGATTGAAATCTACCGTTTTGTCGGTCAGAATAGGCCTATCCCAGTACAGCAGATGTTCAGTAGACTCGAGAACCTCTTGCGGAGAGTATTTATAATAAGGGGGAGTATTATTACTATTATTATTAAAAATAATTTAGTGATTATTAGCTTTAGACTTTCATCCCGACGACTCCACATTACTTATAGAATAGAAAAAAAATCTGAAAAGAACAGATCATGTAGGATATTTTAGCTACAGTAGTGTTCATTTAAATTGTTAGTCTGGTTCAATGCTGTTTTCTATATCGGGAGCTATCTTTCTTTCCCAGATGTCCAGAACAGAACAAAATGGTATGCCCCTGAAGTTATCTCGGAAAAACGTTATGGCTTGAACTCTGAAGTTTACTCTTTCGGCTTAATCATGCATCAAACTATAACACAAGGAAAGTGCCCTGTTCCAGGTAAACATTTCAATGGAAATAAGTGAAAGTTTGAAGTGAATGTTTGAAACAAATATTTATATATGTGTTTGTGTTTGATCGGTGACTAAGTGGTAAAGCGCCTAACCTATGAACAGAGGGTTCCAGGGTTCGAATTCTGGTGAATTTTTTTAATTTTCGTAATTTCTGAGTACACACATCTTTAATGGGTATCTGGCTTAAGTTGGGGAAAAGTAAAAGTTTGATGAGCTCCACTCAAACCCTGCACCACAAAAACATATCGACTGCTCTGTAGATCTGAAAAGGTCAGTTTACTTTTTAAAATATGACTTTACTTTATGAACAAAAATAAATGTCAGTGTCGGAGAAATAACGCGAACAAACTTTTTTTTACCAGACAGAGTGAGTTAATGTAAACTTTGTCAAAAGTACTTAATTTCGATCTACAGGGAGGAGGATGTGAATGTCATTTGTTTCTACGTCGACTGTTAACGAGGGTGTCATATTGCCAATACAACGACCAACCGCCTTTATTTTTCCCAGCTAAAGAGAGACAGAAAGAGAGATAGATAGATAGATAGATAGATAGATAGATAGATAGATAGATAGATATAGATAGATAGATAGATAGATAGATAGATAGATAGATAGATAGATAGAAATATATATATATATATATATATATATATATATATATATATATATATATATATATATATATATATATATATATATATATATATATATATATATATATATATATATATATATATAACATTTTTTTTTCTCAGATGCACGAGAAATCCACAAGAGCAGAAAAGATTCTTGGCTGTTTACTACTTCGAAGAAAGTAGCCATTGACGTGCCCGAATCATATATCGATTTGATCAAACAATGTTGTAATCTGTTGCCAGAGAAAAGACCTCGCTTCTTAACGCTCAAGACAGATTTAATGAAATATTCACCATTGTAATACTGAAGAACTCCAGCTGGTTTCTGATGTACTTTGAGTGGGCGCGCAACTTGTGTTTCAAATTGTTTATATATTATTTTCAGTGGGGTATATAGAATAAAGATTTCTTTGATGAATTTTGTTTCCCTTTAACGAAACTCGACCCTGGCTTCGCCAGAGAATGAATACTCGTTCTTTTATAATAATAATAATATTAAAGCTTGTCTTTGAAACCGAAAATTAATTAATTATTGGCGATTAATAATTTTGTTTGAGATCGAAATAAGGCGAATAAATGCAACTTAATGAGAGATGTGGATGTATATATGGATGTTATTCCCTTATTACATGGTTTGTCATCCCCCACCTCCATTCTCGGATCCAGTTACAATTTTGCATAATTATTTAAAGTCAATGACAATCAATACAAATATTTACCAATTAGTTAATAATTGTGTACTAATTAACTTGTTTTGTTATATATTGCAGAAAGGAAGCAAATGGAATTAATTAGCTGTTCTTTACCTTAGATAAGCTTTGTAATTAAAAGCATTCTTTTTTTTTATTGCTTGTTAGCATTTTTTAAACTTATTTTACCTTATGTAATTGGCGTAGCTAAGGCTGGGCAGAGGGGCCAAATTTAAAAGTCTTCCAAGGCCCCCACTTAACGATCCCTAAAATGAGTGTCCAATTTTATTTTTTACAATGCCATGTTATCTTGCTATTCACGTTATGTAGATTAGTGACAATGTTGCATGTGGTCCACACATTAGAATGGTATATTTATAAAGTGCATTGTTTCATGTCATGATGTCGAATGTCAAAATGCAGGGGCCTCTAAAGAGACTAAGCCTTTCTGGCTCCCAAATCCCTTACTACGCCATAGCTTTATGTGTTCGCAGTTTATTCAATCCGTATGCTAAGCATAGAGCCAAAAAAGTAGTATGTATTTGTATCTATCTATATATATATATATATATAATTCTCTTCTTTTCACTCAACAGTTTAAACGAGAAGAAGAAGTAAAGGAAAGATCACTCTCTTATTTCTGCGGATAGTCCACGAGAAAACCAGAGGAAAGAGGGAGAACACGTGGTCACAAAATAGCAGGGCCGAACCGTTGTAACCAAGAAATATCACTCTTTTTTTTTTATTTCTACCTCACGTTAAAAAAAAAAAGGAGGGGGGGGGGGAGTAATCTACTCTGTAGTAACTATCGAGGCGACAGAGCACGCTCAAGAGTTTGGACACCATGGAAAGATCACTCTTTTATTTTTGCAACTCGGACGGAGGGAGTTATCCTAAGTAATTTATGAGGCGAAAAAAAAAATTGGGTCGGGGAAGGGAAGTGGTATTCATACGTCACTAAATAGAAGAACCGGACTTAGGGATACGGATAATATGTGAAATTTCAGAGTTTGTATTAGAAAATAAATTCCTCTTTGCATTTAATTCATTCTTTACTACTTTACGAGTCTTGCGTGTAGCAAAGTCATACAGTATATCATAAAAATTCTATTTCCTACATAGATCACGCTCTATAGCAAGAATTACCAAATGTTTCAATCTATCTACGAGAATAGTTTCCTGTTAAATCGACAGGAGGACGCGTGAAATCTGTTATAAGTTATCAAATGGTTTAATTTAATATTTTATACACCTAAAATTAGCGCGGGTCCTATAAAAGTGCGGGGCCTACTGCGGTCGAATAGGTTGCAGTGGTCTAAGGTCGGCCCTGCAAAATAACGGCGTATGCTACCCCGCAAGTCGACTAGTATAGTATAAGAGCGCAAAAGGAGATGTGCATACTAAAAGTTATTCATACTCTTTGTTTTAATTTTAATTCAAATGCAGAGTGGTTCAAGTGTTAACTTAGCGTATCATAAGGTTAAATGTAGAGTAATTCAGAAATAAATCCAGATTATTGTATGGTTAGCTATAAGTGTTGGGGTGTAAATTTAGTGTATTGTAAAGCTAAATGTAGTGGTTTTGGTGTAAACCTAGTGTACTTCTTTTTCTTGGTACTTTGTTTTTCAAGATTAGAGTTTCTGTATCATTTACACTATTTTTTATACCAATAATTTCTACCTACAAATATTTCATATTACAAGTTTATTACAAATGTTATACGCATTGTGCATTATAATCTCAGGGCCAGACTGTTATTTAGTATGTATTTGGGTATCATATACAAAACATTATGGTTACAGTCCTGTAATATACTAAGTCAATTCATAACCTTAGAAACAAGGCTTTATTTCACTAAAACACGACTGATACACACAATAACACAGTACAGACTGGTCACGATTCACAGACTACGATAATGCGAACACGATTACAAATACTAGCACGATTACAAGCACGGGTAACACACAATTTTATTGAACGATCACTCCAAGTCCCATTGTGTTCCTTGCTGAAGATGAACACGAAGACCCAATGACTTACAACAGTGATGCCCTAACTTATTCGACCTGCGGGCCATTTTAATTTCCAACACTCCTTTCGCGAGGCCACATGACCGAAAAGTTACAAAAACTAAATGAAATTATTCTGAAACTATTTTACCAAAACCCTTCGGATGTAGTGCTACATTTATCATTTTATGTGATATTTGACGATTATATTTTTTAGGCGTAAGAAAATAACTTCATTTGTCTACTTCAAATGTTAGCAACAGTGTAGGTCTCTTTTTGGGTTAATATTCCCATCGATCCTGAAATCTCTAGTTGTAGTTAAACAATCTTTTATTCGTCGTTGAATCCCATAATGCCGCCATAATTATTTTATAATGCCAATATATATGTTTTTTTTAAACAGCCACACTTTCTTTATAAAACAAAGGTGTAGGCTTACTATCATGTTCCGCAAACTAGTAAAGATCCGCCCACTGGTCCTGGTAGATTCTACATCCAGAGTCTCCGTTCATAAACACACAAACGTTAAAGGTCATGGTAGCAAAACATCAAAGAAAATATGAGAGTCCTGAGTAGGTAAAGATACATTTTTCAACCTTTTTTTTTTTGGAGGGGATATTTTCCAACTTGTGTCAACGTTTCGGCGGGCCGGATATAACCACGTCGCGGGCAGGATCTGGCCCGCGGGCCGTATTTTGGGCATCATTGACTTACAAAATGCTTTTTCTTTTCATTTTTTTTTTAGCTTTGTACATGTTGTGACGACGGGCAGGGCTCAAACATGGGACAATCGTGACCGCAGTGCAAAGCACAAACCACTTTACTAGGCAGCTAACGAGTTCTATTGAACACATTAATATTTTGTTTTGTTACTCAATGTATTGTCAAAAATGTAAAGGTCTACAAGGTCCTTAGGTCAATAAGGTCCTTTAGATCAATAAGGTACTTAGGTCAATAAGTTTCTTAGATCAATAAGGTCCTTAGATCAATAAGGTTCTTAGGTCAATAAGGTCCTTAGGTCAATAAGATTCTTAGATTAAAAAGGTACTTAGATCAATAAGGTTCTTAGGTCATTAAGGTTCTTAGGTCAATAAGATTTTTAGATCAAAAAGGTAATTAGGTCAATAAGGTCCTTAGGTCAATAAGGTTCTTAGGTCAATTAGGTCCTTAGGTCAATACGATTCTTAGATCAAAAAGGTACTTAGATCGATAAGGTTCTTAGATCAATAAGGTCCTTAGGTCAATAAGATTCTTATATCAAAAAGGTACTTAGATCAATAAGTATTATTCTTATGTCGATAAGATTCTTAGATCAATAAGGTCCTTAGATCAATAAGGTTCTTAGATCAATAAGGTACTTAGATCAATAAGGTCCTTAGATCAATACGGTCCTTAGGTCAGTAAGGTCCTTAGATCAGTAAGGTTCTTAGGTCATTTGACTATATGTTGTTTTTTTCTAGTCTTTTATTCATATTCTATTCCTCACATAGCATTTATACTATTGGAGATTTTCACGATAAAACCAAACAATGTCAAGGCAGAGGCGTAATGAGAGGAGGGGGCACGAGGGCGCCACCCTCTAAGGATATTTGTATTATATTATTATTAAATAATTTTCATTTATAAGTCTTATTTCTATATGATGTTCATGGAAAATGTGGAAAAAAAAAAGGGGGGGGGGCGCCAGTAAGGTTTCTTGTCCCTGGCGCACTTTTTGCACACTACGCCTCTGTGTCAAGGACACTAAATTAAACTTCACTTCTGCCAAATAATTTTTTATTTTTTTTTATTTTTACGTTACACGTTTTTCAATTGTCTCATTTCAGTTGTCGTCAAATCTCCGATTTTACCGCTTTGTTCTTAAATATGTCCCAGGGTAAAAGTCTGCTGCTTTTTTTTTTTTTACAAAACGTATATCAATTCACTCTGTTTGTCTGTCTATCTGTCTGTCAGGAAAAAAAGTGTGTACACGTTATTTTCATACAACATTGTCGAATCAATTTGAAACTTCGCACAATTATTCATTGGCATAGACGAGACATTGATCAATTTAAAAAAAAAATTAACCAATAAGTCAATCAATTACTGGTAATTAATTATTTTATTTGATACCGACAATGGAAACTAAGCCTTCAGTATTCACATATATGGCTACATTTGTTGGGTTTAGTCCCATTAAATAATTGATAAAGCCATTTCTTCCTTAAGCAGTCTTGCTCAAGTTGATACTTTAAACAATTATTTATTGTACCTAACAAAACATGAATCAATATTAAAAAAAAACAACTACAATTAGTCAATTAATTAATTATTTTGTATGATATCGGATAAGGGAAATTACTTGTACATTACTGATAGATATAGTTTTTAAGGATGGGGTTCTTCTCCTTTAGATAATCTTTGTGTGTTTTTTGTTTGTTTTGTTTTTTGTTGTTTTTTTTTTAAAATACTTTGCTTGTTTTATTGGGAAATTATTTTGTGTTATGAGCTCAATAGCTTTAAAATTTTCATTTTGCAGGGCTAAAAAATGCAGGGAAAAAAATCTTCATATATTAAAAAAAAAACAACATATCTTATCAACGGATTCATTATGTCGTACACCAGATACACCAATTTGGTTTCCTAAAAAAATTATTCTTTTGTTCGCCATGTATGAAAATCCATACTAATAATCAAATGTAATATTTTTCTATGACTATTTTAAGTCATGAGTTCATATTATAGCTACAACAGTATTCAGGAGTATATATTAACAAATATCAGGAATTTGCTTATATATATATATGCATGATATATAATAATATGTTGAAATGAATGTTGCAGTTGCAAAGATTATATTGCCTTTACCTGTCTCTTAAATGATTACTTTTGTTTAGATGCATTTGTCTTCACCTGAAGTTGTTTGTTTTTGTTATACTTTACTGTTTTCCACCAAATGTAGGGCATAGATAGCATGTGTGTCATTGTTTTAAGTGCAGGCTTCTTCCTGTAAATGCGGCAGGAGATTTAACAGTTTACAAGAAAAACATTTAAAGTAGTATTCTTAAAAGGCAATACCTACTGTATACAACGTATGGAGCGAATGTTTTTATCGTAATAACTAATGAATGTTAGATTAAAAAAACAATGGAGCATTTTTTTTAACCCCTCCACGTTCCCCTCACCCCCCCCCCTCCAAGTAAGAATCATGGTTAAGGGGACATACGAGTCGGAAAATGACGAATTTTTAATTTTTTTTTCGATTTTTTTTTCTTTCAGATTTTGAAAATTTAACCTTTTTTTTATATGAATCATATTATATTTTAGCATAAAAATGTTTGTAAATATGTGTATTTTGACTTTGAACATGTACACCTTTTGGTGATTATTTACAAATTATCGAAATTTATCAATGTTTACACCTTGGATACGATATTACCAATCTAACAAAGCTAGGACCATGATACATCAAAAGAAAGGTCACGATCCGATTTATATGTTTATCTGGGGTTCAAACTAATGGATTTATATGTTTTTTTTGTAATTCGTATTTTTCCGAGCTATATAATCTACGGAAACTTCCTTATATGGCACATCGGCAAAACTCGGAAAAAATCGACTAATCAGAATGTGCCGTTTCATCCGGAAAAGGCGTTTCAAAATGGCCGACAGCGTAAACACATTCTTGTAGTGAAAGTCACTGAAAGCCTTGCACAAGACAGTTTCAGTTGTTTGGTATTTGTAAACATCAAAGAAAATATCTTTTACATTAAAATGCCTCGACCAAAGGGACGAAGAATGCTAGAGAAGCTCAATAAAGCAAGAAATGTTATGCTATCTGACAAGCTGCGTGGAAATTCCTCTAGGTCTAGGTCTAGTTTAGATCCAGCATCAGAAGGACAACGTGGTGCATCCAGATCGAAATTAGACCGTCTTTCAATAAATACTGATGTTCCAAGTGATCTAGATCTACAAGAAACAGAGCAATTATGGACTATTGCTAATACTAATCAGCTTACTGATTTGATGTCGGATGCATTATGCCCTAATTGTTTTCAGTCAAGTTTGACTATTAGAGTTATAAAAGATGAAAACATGGGGTTCGCATCAAAGTTGAAGTTATGTTGTAGATCTAGATGTAGTAGTTGTGGATATACTAAATCAAAGTTTTCATCTCCAAGAATACAAAAAAGTAACTGTTCAAATGTTGCATTTGAAATAAACACCAAGATGGTTTTATACAGCCATGAGATAGGAAAGGGTTTCACTTCGCTGCAGACATTTAGCAGCGTCCTAGGAATTTCTGGAATCAGCCAGAGAGCCTTTAAAGACCATGATAATAAAATCACAGGTATGTTAAATTACACAATAATCTACTATTAGAATTATTTCTTTAAAAATTTTAATCTTTACCATATAAAAATTATAGATCTAGACCTAGTAACTATAGATCTAGAATCTAGTCAATCTTTACAAAGTTCTAACTTTTGATAAAAAATACATGTAGTATGATCACTATGATGTAGCCAATGTAGGCTCTCTAGAGATCTAAATCTTTTTTTTTTTTTAAAGTTTATATATATTATATATATATTTATAAATCAATTTAATTAATGTTTTTTTTTTTTTTCTTCAGACTGTGAAGTGGAATCTGGGGAAGACATGCTTTACCGCACAGCCAACGCCATACGTCAAGCTTATGCAGAGACGGATGATGACATTAGGGAAGCCATTGAACGAGGAGAAAACCCTTTGATTGACATTTCAGTCAGTTATGATGGGACCTGGCAAAAGCGAGGCTTTACATCGCTTTATGGTGTAGGTGTCTGCATCGATTTACTAACAGGTCTTGTTGTCGACTTCGATATTAGATCTAAGTACTGCCATGCATGCCACATACAGAAAGCTGAGAGCATGAACGCAACTGACCTCGCAGTTTGGAAAGAACAGCATGATTGCTGTAGTAATCACCACAAATCCAGCAAGTCTATGGAACAGGACAGTGCTGTAATTCTGTGGAATCGTTCTGTGGCAAAATATAATTTTAGATATGTGGAGATGCTGAGTGATGGAGATTCTTCTGCTTTTAAAGCTGTGCTTGAGTCTAAGCCATATGCTGATAAAGCTGTTACTAAACTTGACTGTATCAATCATGCCCATAAACGTATGGGGACAGCGCTTCGAAAACTTGCCAAAGAAAGCCATCTTGGTGGCAGAGGAGTTGGCAGGTTAACAGAAAAAAAATGTGACAGTTTGCAAAATTTTTATCGTGGTGCTATAATAGACAATATTCCAGATGTGTCCAAAATGAGGAATGCTGTTTGGGCAGGATTATACCACTCCATGTCTACAGATACTGAACACCATCATCGACAATGTCCATTAGGAGAAAATAGTTGGTGCTGGTACCAACAAGCGATTTCGTTGGGACAAGACCCTGACAGCCACTCTAATCATAAGGCATCAACATTTTTGTCTCTAGAGGTGGCTCAGAAGCTAATTCCAATTTATCGAAGAATGTCAGATGAGTCCTTGCTTCAACGAATGGCTCATGGTGGTACTCAAAACAACAACGAAAGCCTTAATGCTATGATTTGGACGAGATGTCCTAAAACAAGTTTCATGGGACTTGGCAGAGTGAAAGGCAGTGTTGCTAGAGCTGTGTCAATATTTAATGCTGGCGCCAATGAATTAATTAACGTGATGAATAAGATGCATATTGATGTTTCTTATGTAACATTAAATAATTTAAAAAAGGTCAATGATAAAAGAATTATTCAGTCTGACACTACTAGCCAAGAGGATTATAGAAAAAGAAGAAAGACTGTTTCTTTAACACGGTTTGAAAAAGTCAGAGAGGAATTGGCCAAAGATGGGAATGTATATGGTGCTGGTGCTCATTAGCAATACTACTGTCAATATTTTTTTGTATTATATAATTTTTTTTGTTTTTATTCATTATTGTTAGAGCATATTGACAGTTTAGTTGCTGTTTTAATTATTTGAAACAAAAATGTAATAACTAATTTGTAGCAAAATTTAAACAACACCATCTGATTATGTTTATGTAAATAATATAGATCAACAAACTTTTTCAAATATATTATGATACCTTAATTCAAGAGAAAATGTTAGCAAGTTTTATCTAAACTGACAATTATATATATGCTATCTAAAGAACTCCCTAGATGAATAGTAGAGATATAACAGAACTACTGAACAGTTATCATGAGTTTCAGATTTTGAGTTAGCGCTTTTTTCTTATTTGACATTGTTATATATATGACATTTTTTCATTTTAATCTTCTGTGAACTTCAAGCAAGCTCTTTTCTTTAGTATTTAATATTTATTGTTGCAAATTGTTTGGGTTTTTAGATTGCACACCGGTACATCCTACATTCTTATCAAGTTTTTTTTTCTTTATGGTTGCTAAATGTTATACCCGGTATATAATATATTATTTTATAATGTAATCTGGATGGAATATACTAAATAGCTATTTTTAAAAGCTGCTATACTAAAGTGTAAATAACATATATTTGCTATTCAGTGATTTTCTGAATAAATTTTTGTAATTGAATTTTTTTTCTTTCTTTTTTTTGTATTTTTGTATATATCTCTATCTGCCAAACGCTAAGGCTCTGAAACTACTTTTGGAACTTATTTGATATTTGGCATAATTATTCTGTACATATATATCTACATATGCATGCAAAAACTTTTTGATATTTGCGTAAGTTGGATTTTTGTTTGAAATACTACTCTGTAATACAATTGCGTACAATTTACGTTTTATTTTCCCAATTAGTTGCTATACTTATATGAAATTTAGAATATGCTCTTTACTAAATATAGCTATTTTTATTATGTTTTCAGATACTTATTATACTAACCTATAAATTACATGCATGTTATCTAGTATTTTCCTGACAAAATTTTTGTAATTGAAATTTTTTTTTTTTTTTTTTTCATTTTCTTCTTTTTTTGTTTTTGTATTAATGTATATATATATATATGAATCCTATACTCTAAAGCGAGAAATTCTTGTATATATATATATATACATTTTATTTCGAAAACGGCTCTAACGATTTTCTTTAAAAATTTCAAGGTACGTGTATATTAGTGAGAAGAACATTCTCAGCTCATTGGCACATCGGGAAAACTCGATCTAGACCACGTTCTCTTTGAAAAATTAAAACTGCCAAATACGAGTTCGCCCAATGTGGGCAACGAGCTATAAATTCTTCTCTCAGCGATATGAGTCAACTGTTGAATTTCTAGGAGAATGGTTAGCACAGGTTCCACAACGACCCCGACATTCCCCAACGAATGTTAGAAACTAGTTAAAACTTTAAGAAGTACGTTGCAAAATTATACACAAAATGATGTTGTATACACAAGTAGTAAAGTTCCCCTTTCAGACCTTGTGGTCTATGTGGCAGATGATGTAAAGGTCATCTGTTTCTGTGGCCGACGGTTAACGAGGGTGTCATGGGGCCAGCGCAACGACCAACCGCATTTACTTTTCTCCGACTAATGTCAGGTACCCATTAGAGAACCTCTAAAACCTCTCGAAATTAAAAATCCCAGTCTTCACCAAGATTCGAACCCGGTACCCCCGATTGAGAAGCCAAGCGCTTTACCGCTCAGCCACATCGCCTCCATTGTATACACAAGTAAATGGCAATATATAAAAATATATAATTAATTTTTGTTACAATCTCCCTTTGATTTTAATACGAATTACTTTTTTTGTTTCAAAAACTGTTTTATTTATTTTTTAGCGACCTTGCTAAGAAAATGCTGCCTTTGTGTTTGCTCAGTGTCTTTATGTCTGTCTGCTTCCGTTGTACTTAAAAAAAAGTTTATCGCCTACAAATGGTTTGCTTAAATACAATCATTTTTGTAATGCATATGCATGTTATGTAAATGCTCATTAAATGTAAAAAAAAATGCATATTAAAGGAAAAATAGATTCTCTGCTACTCAAGGTCCTATTGTGACACATGTCATTTTTCTCTAGAAAATAATATTTCATAATAAAAAAAGTGTTTTTTCAATCTATTGTTTATGTTTGTATACACGTAGACGTATAAGCCATTTTTTTAAATAATAAAAAAAAAAAACACTTTGCAAAGTTAATAACAAGACATGATCCGGCATAGAAACATCATTGTGCTCATTAAAAAAAAAATAACATGCGTTTACGGCTGCTGTAGTTGTAACCAGAATGTGTCTCTAAATGATTATAACATGTAGTAGACAAAAGTCCCTCATCTATCTGATCACCGTTATGTTCGCAATTTATTTCTAAAGTGTGTGACGTAACGTTAGCAGGGTCAGCTCAGGTGTCTTGAGTTACTAACACATCACTAGCCTCATATTTCAACTGTGTCAAATTTCTCCTGACTATACTAGATTCTTGTTTTCTCTTCTTGTCTTATATGTTACACAACTGACTTCAAAAGGGAAGGTAATCACGTCCTACGCATTTCATGGGTCACTCTAGTCATGCATGTTCATTAGTGGCTTAAACTCTGCTAAGTCTCTGGTTTTCCTGGCTGATTCATGCAACCCATTCCATTCTCTAAAGTTACTGGGAGGAAGGCGCACATACAAAAAATCATTTTACGCTATGAAATAAGAAAAGTGTCTCTATCTTTGTGTCTGTCTTTGTATTTAATTGAGTTGTGTTGTTTTTTTTATTTTAAAATTATGGTTCAGTGTTTTTTGTATTATAGCTACTTCACTACTTCACTTAGTAGGCCTCTGCTTCTGTCCTGAAGTGTTGTTTTTTTTTACTTTAATCAAACATGAATATTTGTTTGTTACAAATCTCCCTGCTCTACTTTGCGGAAGACGATGTTGCTGCCGACATGGCAAAACATCAGACACTAATATCGTGGTAGACACTGTTAAAGGGACCGAAATGAATTTTGTTTCCCTTAAAGAAGCAGCTCAATCCTTGCACTATCAGAGAATGATTGTTATTTCTTTTTTAAATAATAACAATAATAATTTACAAAACAATACTAACAATACAACTATAACAATTAAAATACTGCTATAACTTAGCAATCAACCTCAACGAAAGTGATACAAAACAGAACGTTTAATAATCAATTATAAACTACAACTAGAACCAAACTTAGAATCACATCTCAGGCCTTCTTGTTTACATCGCTAATCATCGGCCATCTTCCTTCCTCTGTTCTCTATCGTATCCTCTGGTACACAATGTCGCACCAAATGACAGTGCGCACTGTAGAGTCATAACACTGCCCCCTCCTTAGTTATGTTCGTCCCGAACATGACCAGATTTTCGACAGGGCTGAAGAATTGTCAGTGCAGATGAAGTTCTGGCAAGAAAGTTAGAGTTCCACTGGAGGCCAGGTCATAAAACACACAGTAATTTTCCGTAATCTCCAGAAGGTATGCCTTTCTACACATGTCCATTAACCACATTATCAGTGTCCAGTTTCCGCTGAAATTGATTCATCTTTTACTCTGCTTTGTGAAGGCAGACGTACACACGTTTGTCAAGTCCACATTTGTTGATGGTTTTTTTCTGGTATTTGCATTGTTCATTCGAGGTGCCGCCCGTACAGTTCTTATTAAATTTCTGTCTGCAGTTAGTACTGGTAGATAAACAGAAGTATCGTACACAGACCCAACGTTGTCTGAATTGGTCATGCCCATTGAAGCACTCATATCAAGGACATCGAAAGCAAAAGTTTCACTCTGCCTATAGGTCGCTCCTCTAGTTTCTTCATCTAGCGTTTTCTTTTCGGGTCTGCGCTTATCGTTGAAAAGGTTGCCACTTTCTTTATCTTGAAAGCTAGACGCATATGATTTGTCATTATGATCATCGAAGGTCCTGCCACTACCAACACTTTCGTTGCAACCAACCGTACAGCCGCAACAATGATTGGTTGATGTTTCATTCTCCGCTTTTCTAGGATGCAGCCGGCCTTCCAGTTTGTCCCTTTTATGATACCTGTTTACTGACAGATTGGACCATTTTGATATGGTCGTATGTTCGACTCGTTTCACCTGAACGCCTTCCACACCATCATCAAGCAATGGGAACTCTATGTCTCCATATTGTATAGTTCCACTTCCAATGTTTAGAGATAAACCGAATTCCTGCATAAAATCCAGACCAAGGATGCAATCGTCGACAACATTGGCGATCAGAAAATCCTGACTAAATAGTTGACTTCCTATTTCAAAGTCAAGCCGTATCTGTCCTAATATAGGTAACAGTTCGTCACCTGCTGTTTTAAAGAGTGTAGCCATTCACTCGTATTATTTCTTGATCTCCGATCAGACTGGGTCTAACTAACGACCGCGTAGCCGCTGTGTCCAAGAGGAACCTATGAGAGCGAACGCCAATCTTTCCTTGCACTCTCAAGGTTCTGCTTTGCTCTAACACTCCTTGCTCCCTAAACCCGTGGAATCGTAGCGATTTACGTTCTGATACACAGCCTTGGCCTTGGAACAACATGTTACAATTCCTCCGTACATGACCTGGAGTGTTACAATTCCAACAACGAAAAGTCTTTCTACTACGCCTTGAGGTCTGATAATGTTCCCGTTCATTTAAAGCCTTTTCCACCATTCTTCGAATCAGCCTCGGCACATCCTCCTCTTCCGCCACATTTAACGGCCGACAATAGTGTATGTTCCTCGCTGAAGCTCCGGCCGCCTCATAAGACATGGCATAGATGAGGGCTTCGTTGATTTTCCGTTTTCCGCTTATTCGGACGGCCTTCTTAAGTTCCGAATCTCGTATTCCATCTATAAAGGCATCTGTGACCAGAACATCCAAAAGTTCCTGAGTTGCTGATGGATAAGCAAGACGGGCGAGACGTTCTATGTCTGCTGCTAATTTCTGTAATGTCTCTCCGCTCTTCTGTTGTCGATTCTTTAATTGCATCCTGAAAACTTCCTGCAGGTGTTTATTGCCGTATCGTAGTTCCATTGTTTTGACCATGGCATCGTAGTCCGTCCGATCCGTCATAGTCTGTAACAATTCGGCTGTCTTTCCTCTGAGTGCCAACGTAAGACCAGTGGCTTTCTCTGCCTGGGTATCCCATCTGTTGATTTGCGCCGCCGCCTAGAATTGTAATCGATACACCGACCAAGACACAGAGCCGTCAAACACGGTGGTTTAATCTTCCCCGTCATTTCAGTCACAGTGGCACCCGCATCTTGTTTCTTTTGCAGCTCCGCCTTCATTTCCTTTCGTAATTGTTGAATTTTAGAATCAACATCTCAACATTTGGGACCTTAATTCAGCTACCTCATTTCTTAATTGTTGTTTGAAACTGTCTATGTCATTTTTTCAATTCAGACACAAAGGATGCTATAGAGCTCAGTTTATTACCTAATTCATTTTTAAGTTCATCCTTCAACAATTTCAGGTCTTCCTTTATTTGCTCTTTCATCGATTTCCAAATTTCCCCCGTATCGGGTTCTATTTCAAATAAATAGGTGTCCGGATCTTGTTCATCATCTATGATGCTTTGCTTCAGACGCTCCATGAGCGCCTCTTTGTTGCCGCTTACCTTCAGCTCTCTGCATCTGAGTTCTCGCCTAAGTTCTATCAATGAAAGCTGACCAAGTGTTTTCGTTGACGCCATCCCGTATCTTTCTCACGTTGGCCTACCAAAACTTACGTTGGGTTATCCGAAAAGAAAATGATGTAACGGTATTGTACAAAGACCTTGTTCCCACTTTCGTTGAGGATCCCACTTCTGACACCAATTGCATTGCTATAACTTAGCAATCAACCTCAACGAAAGTGATATAAAATAGAACGTTTAATAATCAATTATAAACTGGATCTAGAGCCAAACTTAGAATCACATCTCAGGCCTTCTTGTTTACATCTCTAATCATCGGCCATCTTCCTTCCTCTGTTCTCTATCGTGTCCTCTGGTACACAATGTCGTGCCAAATGACAGTGCGTAATGTAGAGTCATAACAATATATATATATATATATATATATATATATAATCTTTTATTAGAATGTGTTTTTGCGTTTAAATTTTTTTGGAAAACAACCTAATGTTTGGTGGTTTCTATCAGATATCTAAGAAACAAAATAAAGAAATTTCAGTTGATCACTTGATGTTTGCCTGCACAATAATATTATATTTTTAAGACATTGCGTTTTAAACAAGCCTCGACTTCATATCGAGGTAAAGTGCAAGCTAACTATGACAAAGAAGTTAACAGTTCATTTCTGAGTACAGTTTGAACATAAATGGAGCCTTAACCTTGATGGTTGAAAAAAATAGTTAGTCCCTTGTTTATGTGTTGTTAAAAAAAAAAGCACCAATCTATAACAATATAAAAAAACAAGAAAAACATTTTAAAAATACTTTAAAAAAAACAACAGAGCTTATACTAAGTGTAGAGAAGCTGTTTTATATCGCGCAACTTTTATGCTTATGGCATGCTCAGAGAATTTTGGTGCAAGATGCACCATACACAGGAGGGAGTATATTGAAGAAGGTTTCCCTGCTGCCTTAAGTCGCTCAGCAAGCTCAGCACGAGTAGGGATTGAATTCAAACCTCTCGGATAGGTAGCCAATTGGTTTAGCCAATCATCCTTGTGTTAAAACATGAGAGCATAACTTTAGAACCGAGACTTCGTTTACATTACATTTGTTGAACTTTCTTCCAAACTAAAATGATATGTCCATGTAATTGTCGGTCAGTCTATTTGTCTGTTTGCTGGCTTTGTTGTTTGTATCGTTTGTCTGCTTATTCTGTTGTATTTAGTCTTTTCTTCTTTCAAGTCTTCTAGTTTAGTCATTTCTGGTTCCCCCTTCCCCGACTGCCTATACGTCTGCTTGTCCATATTATTGCTAAAACTTTTTTTAAAAAAAAAAAGCTTATCTAAGAAGAAGAATTCCACATTTACATCCATATTTCTGAAAACTGTAAGATTTACTCCCCTTCTTCTATATGAGACAAAACTATTTCATTTATTACTAACTGCTAATTAATAGACGAGTTGGTTAATTTTTTTATTCGTGTTTTGAATAAATAATTGTGCAAAGTTTTAACTTGATCTGAGAATGGGAAGTGGGAGAAATCACGTGTTCAAAATTTGTACCAGACAGACGGGGGTAAGTTGATATAAGCTTTGTAAGCATGTCACTTAAATGAGACTCAAAGGACGCTTTTGGTCGTAGGAACGTACAAATATCAGCTCAGAGTTTTTTGTTTCTCTACCAGGACGCGGTACTGAAACATTTTTTCAAGGACATAAACATTTTTTTTGCAGTGCAACAAGACTGACCATGTTTTCAATGAACCAATATGGACTATTTTTTTCAGCGCACAGATATGTAAAGAAGCCAACAAACAATTAGACAATAAAAGCATTAAAACATTTCGGACTGAAAACAAGCAAAAATAATTTCATATTAACATATTAAAATGACTTTAATTATTAAACATACACCTGACAAAATGTCTTTATGTCGCAGGACTCATCTGTAAGATGATAAGACATTAGAAAGTTGAATATCTTCCACCTGCAAATACGTTACATTGGAGGACATGTTAGCTATTCTATCTTGTACTGTTTTAGCGGATAGTCGCAAATCTTTTTTCCCCAAGATTTCTGGGTTGTTTTTGAAACCACGAAACAGTTTTTTTTTTTGTTTTGTTTTTTTAAAGGAAACCTCAGAATTTGCGCTATTCAATTTTAGCCTTAGATGAAACAACAAACTAAACGTCGCAGCCAAAGCGAGTGGTGAATATATCAATTAGCCTTGCGTTGAACGCGAATTAAAACCTACCTAGAAACATCAGACGACGGCTGAGAGCTTCTGACGGACTGACAACAGTGACGACGCGTGTAATGGGGAAGGGGTGTGGTGAAAAGCGAGCACAAGTGGCCGAGAGATAGAATCGGTGGCTTATCCTCATTTAACGATTCCGAACTATTTTTAAAATGTTTCGATAAAATAAATAATATTTGTTTATGGAACTAAAGAGCCGCAGCTTCACATCCAAAGAGCCGCATGTGGCTCGCGAGACGCAGGTTGCCGAATATATTGCACACCACCATCCAAGATAGTTCAGAAGGTGCGCACTATTAGAGACAGGACTAAGTCGGATGTTGACATTACAAAGATAACGATTTCCGTCCAAGTCGAGAGCCGATATGAAAAGACTTTGCTAAAGATAGATATTGTTATAATGTATTTGTGATGTCCTTTGATTAATAAACATCCTTGCCTCTTTGAGTTGCCTCCCTTAGGTTATTACAATATATATGTAGAATCTAGAGCTAGACAGTTCTAGATGTACGATATCTAGGTCTAGACCTAGTACATGGGCTTAGCCAGGTTTTTTTTTTTTCGGGTGGTTGGGGGGATTTTTTTCTCCCCCCCCCCTCGCCATATATATATATATATATATTTTCCGCCGAAGCCGAATATCGCCGAATAGTGAAAAATGGCCGATTATTCGGCCGCAGCAGAAGCCGGAGCGACTAACCGGTGCACCCCTAATTCATACATAAAACTTTGCTAACCTACTCTAAGTTATCACAACATACTCATTCACACTTCTAGCCCATAAACTGGTATTCACCCACCCAACTCTCGGATGCACCACCCCCTATCTTCCAGGTTTCACGCCTAGCCGCACCCAAAAATAAAAAAAAATCATTCATTCTAATTCCATCTAGCTACACCTTATCTCGGATGAAGTTGAAATTTTGCATAATTATTTCTTGCACCGGACAAAGCAAGAATCAAGTTATTACACCACCCCACTCTATTCACCCATCTTCTGGCGGATTGGGGCCCACCCTCACAAAAAAAAACTTATGCTCATTCAGACATACAATCTAGCTACGCCCGGCTTCGTATTCATCCCCCTTTTTTTCATCCCCTGTCCCCCTTTTCGCACCCCCCTCCCCAAAAAAGAGGTAAAAATTCATTCTCTACATTTGTAACTATTAAGCTCCTACGTCCAAGAAATACTTATTTCATGTAAACATTCAACATTTGCTTCAAAATAGGGAATTTTGTTTATTATTCTATTAAAAACAAATGGACCTCATTCACCAATCGTAAACACACAATATGGTTCTCGTGGTTCTCTATCTCTTCCATACAAATTACGTAATCCACAAATACTGTCACGTGATACGTTTTGTTCCATTATATTAATACTTAGCTAAATGTTGTTTTTTTACGATTGGTGAATGAGGTCCATTTGAAACATTGAACTATATAAATCGTTTGTTACAAATCTCACTGCTCTACTTTACGCCCCTACTTTTCTTTAAGTTTTCATGAGTTGAGAGGTCTGTTCTTGAAACTTTATGGTACTTTTATTCCTTAGTTCAAAATATATTTTTGTGTAAAAACAAACATACTTAAAACGTTGAAAATGCTAATATTCACACACAAAAAAAGTTTTCCTCTTATATAGCGGAGATAATGTAAAGGCCATCTGTTTCCTTGGTCCACGGTTAACTAGGGTGTCATGTGGCCAGCACAACGATCAACCTCCTTTACTTTTCCCCAAGTAATGTCAAGTACCCATTAGAGCTGTATGGACTCTGCGGCTCCCTAATGATCCCAAAATTTAAAATATTTCACTCCTCCGCCGCACCTCAGATTGTCTCGGATACAATAACTAGTCCAACTATATAGATGTGTTTAGATAAGATATGTCCTTTTAATAGACCTACTTTTTTTTTAAAATATATCTTTAATAAATGTTTAAACATTGTGAACGTCACAGAGACTGTACCTACAAAAACACACACATTTTGCTCTTTGATGCAGACACATATACATAAAATGTATGTTTTGCCCTAGATTTCCACCTGTTTATCTTTGTCACGGTTTTACTACTGGTCAGATAAAAAACACTTACAACACTATTACAATCACAATATATTATACTGTTAAAGTGGTTTCAACTGGAAATAATTTATTGACATCAACGTATCCTAACATCATGAGGCTGTTTATCATCTGTGCATTATTATCCCTAGCCAACGCAGGTAGGTGTGATATACCACTTTTCGCACATTACGTTTTGTGTATATAAGTGAAATGTTAGGTGCTGAAACAAATGGTACATACATATTGTAATAACTTAAGGGAGGCAACTCAACGAGACATAGACGTTTATTCACACGACACCACAGGTACACAAAACAACATCTATCTTAGGCACTATCTCTCCATATTGGCTCTCTCCTTGGGCGGAAATCGTTCTCTTTATAATGTTGACATCCTTTTAGGTCTAGTCTATCACAGTGCGCACCTTCTAGCACTAGCCTGGATGGCTGTGCGCATGGCGGAGTTATAACAATATTTAATCATAAATGAACAGCAGCACCAGAGACATAGTATTAAATGAGAGAAAGTAGTGAATGAAATGTGGCGAAAATAAGAGACTGCACCGACCGAGGATTTGTTGTTTTTGTTTTTGTTTTGACCGCGTCTAAAGTGAAGCGGAACTGACGTTAGGAATTCTTTTTTTAGGTTGATTTATTATTATTATTATAGCTTTTATATAGCGCTACTTTCATGCTTATAGCATACTCAGAGCGCTTTTAGTCCAATCTCAGTTGTGGACCAGTGGTGGGAGGGGGTATCTAATAGTTGGTTTTCCGTGCTGCCTTTAGGCGCTCAGTAAACACAACTCTGCCCGAGTCGGGTGTCCAACCTCGAGCCCCCTTCTAGGTAGTCAAGCCAGGCCAAATTCAAGCGCACTTGGCCTCTCGACCACGCTTCCCACATAAGAAAAAGACTTAGAGAAAAAGAAAGAAAATACAGGAAGTCTTAATTGTGTGCAATGTCTATGCCTTATCAGTAGATTGCGGCCTTTTGTGGTAATACCGAAAATAAAAAAAAAGGTTTACTAGAAACCTTGAGGTTTTTCTAGAATTGCGTTTTTCAGGTTGCGAATTTATCAAAACTGCGTCTTATAGAGCATCCATACATCCATCCCAGTGGCGCTACAGCCCATGGAGGGCGCTGGCCTGCTTTAACACATTCTTCCATTCAGATCTAACCCAAAGCTGCTTCAGATCTGCTTCAGCATCATCAATCGCATTCGGGGTCTGCCTTTGGGTCGCCTGCCTGTTTTTGCCTGTATACAATTTTCGCTCCTCTGTTATCAGACATTCTTTCAAAGTGACCTGCCCAACGTAGTCTGTTCTTTTTTATTTCCGTCACAATTGGTGGGTCTTCATACTATTGATATATCTCATGGTTAGTGCTTGTCCTCGTCTTATAGAGCACCTAAATGGAAAAAGAAATCTGTGTAGAAATTTCATGCGAATCCGTTTGCTAGTTTACGAGATCTCTTGATAAATTAGGCTTTCAGTCTGTGGATATATTACAAAAGATTATAGATTTACAGTCTTACTAAACGTATCCTTAAAACAAGTTGTAAGTTGTAAACAGTTTACTACCAATGTCAATGTCCTACAAATTAATGGTAGGGTAGGCTGGTAGGTAAGTGTGACGATACAAGTGTGAGTCAGATGGGAAGATATATTTCGAGAGCTAGATTGACAACGATGTCTTGATGTAACGATGAGATTGTGTTGATCACACAATGCGTTTTTGATTGATTGTTGTTTGACTGATTTATTGCTGGGAAGTTTATCTGAAGTGTCATATGCACACAAAGACCTTTACAAAGTGAATAAAATGATTGACTGTTACTAATTATTTGATAGCTGATAGAGAATCAACCATCGATTTTTTGATTATTTGATAGCTGATAGAGAATCAACCATCGATTTTTCGATGATTGATTGTTTTTAATGATCGATAGATGATATGATTTTTTATTATTTTATTGAAAATTTTTACCAACTATTGTTATAATTACAAACTGTATTTTGACGAATAACTGTTAATGCCTTGACATTAAAATATTAAATGAAGAAAGGACAAATCTGGCGAATGTATTTGCAGACTACACAAAAAATTCAATTTAACATTTCTATTTGATTTGTTTCCCTTTTAGCCAATCGACTTTGCAATGGCGATGTTATGACCCTGCATCCGACCGGGAAGGCTAGTGGAGGTAAGTGGTTTAAAATGTTTTTAATATACTTTAACCGAGTAATATACTTTCTACAGTGGTCAATGGACCAAAAGCTACCAATCTTCTATTAAAATTTCCTTGACAGTTTGTCGCATAATTTGGGCTATGTTCATATATTCTAAAGAGGCTTCTTTAGAAGAAAGTCTCTTGATGGATCTAAGTTTTCTTTTTGACTGTACTTTTACATATAAAAACAATAATAAAAAGTGCTTCTTTAAAATGTGACTTCCAACGCACAAGTATCATGACAAAAACGGCTTCTTACAGTACCTCTATTCAAGTAACATGGAGAATACTGCTTTAACGATTTTCTTGTAAATTTAATAGTTGATGTTTATCGCTGAGAAAAAAATAGGTTCGTTGGCCACATGGGAAAAACTCAAGTTTGACCGTTATAATTTTTCAAAGTAAAAATTAAATAAGTGTAAATTTGGCTTGAGACTTACAAATCTAGGTCTAGACTGACTAGAGCCAACATGACGTAGTCAGCCGTATTACCGTAATTATGCGATAACAGTAAATTTTAAAGTTGCTTCAATTTTTTTGAAGTTTATAAACGTTGCTTATATTCTTACGTAAATCTAATATAGAGTACATCTACATTCTAGATCTAGAAGTCGATATAGATTACATCTTAAGAGTTCTAAAGCAGAACTTTTGGTCTAGTGTTAAAAAATATAATGGAAACCTGATTCTGCGTATCTTGTTACTTAAACTAATACCATACCATATAATATGTTTGCATTCCGCGCTGGCCGAATCTGAAAATGCAGACGCTCAGCCTCAAGGCAATCGAATTGAATCAAATAATTTTTTGGAAGGGTTAGGGTTAGGAAGTCACGGGTTCGTCACCCGAATTGAATCAAATGTGTTCTGTATTTATTGTATTTTATTTATTGTTTTGATAATTGGAATGTCGTTTGTAAATTTGTAACTATATTTTTAAAATGTTTTTCTTGTTTTAGTCTTATGAAATTAATTTTTTTTTTTCTGTAAAGAATTGGAACATAATAGTCTTTTTGTGTTTTTGAAAGATCGTTTATACAGCATAAGATTTTAATTTGAGATCTTCATTTCCACCACAATCCTGTTTATGTCTCTCATCTGAAAAATTTCTTATGCCCCCTTACGTCGAGCGCTCCACAATGCGTTTCATTGGAAGACATCATTTTTTTTTCCACAGGTGTTGCTGCTTCCCATGCTGAGGTCCAGCACGACGTCACCGCTCTAGAGAAACACAGACACTGTTACCAAGCCAGTGCTGATAATAACTGTGAGTTGGGTCTCTCCTTGTTTTGTGCTGTGATTTTGATTCATTAACTCCTATTAAATTGTTTTAATGGGTATGTGTCGTGTGCAATCCGGCAGGGGGCTCTTGCTTTTGGGTTTCTGTGACTATTACATTACATTTACAACTAAATTAGTTTTTAAATTATTAATATATTTTTTGCGATTCCAGCTACACCTTTTTCATAGATTCTGGCTGAAAGGCAGGAGACGCAAAAGCTGAGTAATAAAGCGTTTGGCTTTCGAACCGGGGGTCCTAAGTTCGAATCCTGGTGAAGATTGGGATTTTTACTTTTGGATCTTCAGGGCGCCTCTGAACCCAGCCAGCTTCAATGGTATCTGACATTGGTTGGGGGAAAAGTAAAGGCGGTGGGTAGTTGTGCTGACTACATGACAAACTCATTAACCATGGCTTATGTTGTTTTGTTTTTTCATTTTATTTTTCAATCACAAAAAAAAAGATAAATGTTTGGTTGACAATACTATTTGAACATAAAGGAATCGTTTCTTTTATCTGAAACAGTGATAATCAATACTTTGATAAGAGTAAAGAGATGGTACTTTTGCGGGGTAGGTCTAGAATCTAGGTATCACTAACTACTATCCAATACTTTTTTGTCCAGCTAATAATATCAGGTACCCATTAGAGCTGGATGGACTTAGAGGCGCCCAAAGATCCCGAAATAAAAAATCCCAGTCGAACCCCGCACATCGGTTCGGAAGCCAAGCGCCTTACTGTTCAGCCACTGCGCCTCCTATTCTGTTATTGCACTGCATGTTATATCAGTTTCACAGCCACACGAATATTAGTGTTCCGAGATCTACATCAGTTTCACGAACACAACAATATTAGTGATTCGAGATCTACACCAGTTTCACAGCCACACGAATATTAGTGCTCCGAGATCTACATCAGTTTCACAGCCACACGAATATTAGTGCTCCGAGATCTACACCAGTTTCAAGGCCACACAAATATTAGTGCTCCGAAATCTACACCAGTTTCACGGCCACACGAATATTAGTGCTCCGAAATCTACATCAGTTTCACGGCCACACGAATATTAGTGCTCCGAAATCTACATCAGTTTCACGGCCAAACGAATATTAGTGCTCCGAAATCTACACCAGTTTCACAGCCACACGAATATTAGTGTTCCGAGATCTACACGAGTTTCACGGCCACACGAATATTAATGCTCCGAAATCTACATCAGTTTCACGGCCACACGAATATTAGTGCTCCGAAATCTACATCAGTTTCACGGCCACACAAATATTAGTGCTCCGAAATCTACACCAGTTTCACGGCCACACGAATATTAGTGCTCCGAAATCTACACCAGTTTCACGGCCACACGAATATTAGTGTTCCGAGATCTACATCAGTTTCACGGCCACACGAATATTAGTGCTCTGAAATCTACATCAGTTTCACGGCCACACGAATATTAGTGTTCCGAAATCTACATCAGTTTAACGGCCACACGAATATTAGTGCTCCGAAATCTACATCAGTTTCACGGCCACACGAATATTAGTGCTCCGAAATCTACACCAGTTTCACGGCCACACGAATATTAGTGTTCCGAGATCTACACCAGTTTCACGGCCACACGAATATTAGTGCTCCGAGATTTACATCTAGAAATACTTCAACGTAAAAACTACGAAACACTAGAATGACAGTCTGATGCTATTAAAACAAACGACATTTCAAAGCTTAAATAATATTGCGTTGAATAGTTTCACAATTGTTGATTTCTATTGGCATGGATTTGAACTGCGTTACAGGTATTCAAGCATCTGTTATTGCCGCCGTTGCAAGCAGAGAGTCCAGGGGCGGAACCCTTCTGGTGGCCACTCATGGATACGGTGATCTAGGGCACGCTTGGGGTATCATGCAGGTCAGTTAATTCTTAGATTTATAAGTTTAAAAATTTATTAAAAATCAAAAGCACAACTATACCTATTCAAGTTCAGACTTTAGACGTAAACTATTGCTGTTGAAAACAAAAACAAAATTAGTAAATTGAGCCTAGAAACAGAAAATGTTACAAATATTTCATTATTAATTTTAAAAAAGCAAAAAAAAAAAAAAAATTTTGTCTGCGAGGTCATTAGCCATCACTCTTTCTTCTGATATCACAATTATTTTATTTAGCTTCCACAATCGTTTAATTTCCGAGCTAGATTTTCTTTTTTATTGTTATGGCATTGCAATGTCAACGATTTTTAAAAAATGACATTTCCCCCTTCACGGCATGCGGTTTATAGGTCAGATGATGTCATCAGATTTTGTTGTCCACGGTTAACAATGCTGTCAAGTGGTCATCACAGTGACCAACCGCCTTTATTTTCCCCAACTAATTTCTAGTACATATTAGAGCTTGGTGGACCCAGAGGCACCCTAAAGATCTCGAAAACCCAGTCTTCACAAGGATTCAAACCCTGGACATTCCGGCCAAACACTTAAAAACTCAGCCTCCTCGCATTCTTATCGATGAGTATATCTGATTTTTCATGTTTATCAATAAAAAGAACTAGTCGATAGAAGTCTACTGTCTTATCCAAACTTATCTGTTATTATTGGCCTATCTCAACAAAGTAGGTATTTAGTTAAATTATTACTATGGAAATGAATCAATTATCATTCTATGGCACTGTCAGGGTCGAGTTTTGTTTAAAGGGAAACAAAAATTTACTGTAGTCCTCTGAACAGTATCCACGGAGAGGTTTTCTGGTGATGTGGCAGGTCTGAAGCAATACTGCCCTTTGACAGGTAATAAGGATGTTAATGGCTTCAAATTTGTATGCGGGGTCAGTTGTCATTATCCCACGGTTGACGTAATAACAGACTCAACAGAGTGTATTGTTATTGTATTATTATGTTAGAAATGAACGAGTAGTCATTCTCTGGCGCTGCCAGGGTCGAGTTTCGCTAAAGAGAAACAAAATTCATCGTAGTCCCTTTAACAGTTTCCATTGAGGAATTTTCTGGTGATGTGGCAGGTCTGCAGCAGTACCGCCCTCTGACAGGCAACGAAGATGTTCCTTGGAATGTTAAGGGCCTTGAAGGTGTCTGTGAGGTCAGTTGTTATTATCCCCTCGGTTGATATAACAATTTGGTATATTGTTATTTTGGACAATTTCCATAGACGCTTAATCTCCAAGCCTAGGTTCCCATATTTTCTTTGTTTTTCTATCTCAGTTTTTCTTAAATTATGAGACAGTGGTACGGCGATATCGATTTATTATTATTATGTTAGAAATGAACGAGTAGTCATTCTCTGGCGCTGCCAGGGTCGAGTTTCGCTAAAGAGAAACAAAATTCATTGTAATCCCTTTAACAGTTTCCACTGAGGAATTTTCTGGTGATGTGGCAGGTCTGCAGCAGTACCGCCCTCTGACAGGCAACGAAGATGTTCCTAGGAATGTTAAGGGCCTTGAGGGTGTCTGTGAGGTCAGTTGTTATTATCCCCTCGGTTGATATAACAATGGGGTATATTGTTATTTTGGACAATTTCCATAGACGCTTAATCTCCAAGCCTAGGTTCCCATATTTTCTTTGTTTTTCTATCTCAGTTTTTCTTAAATTATGAGACAGTGGTACGGCGATATCGATAATGGTAGCGGTTTTTTCTTTTTTATCGATGAGCAGCAGATCAGGGCGATTGAAATCTACCGTTTTGTCGGTCAGAATAGGCCTATCCCAGTACAGCAGATGTTCAGTAGACTCGAGAACCTCTTGCGGAGAGTATTTATAATAAGGGGGAGTGTCCTTACCGATCAATTTGTACGTCAAAGCCAGGTGTTGGTGTATTAACTTTGCAACTTGGTTATGGCGACCTAGGTAGGCTGATTCTGATAGGGCTGGACATCCTGCCATAATGTGTTCAATCGACTCGCCCACATTTCCACATTTTCGGCATTTGTCGACAACATTGAGTTTCAGGATATGCTTCTCGTAATTTTTTGTCCTGATTACTCTGTCCTGTATTGCTGTAACAAAGCCCTCTGTTTCAGGGTAGAGATGACCTGCTTTGAGCCATGTTAAGGAAGCAGCCTTGTCGATGTTGTCCCCATGTAATGAAGCCGGAAATTTTCCGTGGAGTGTTTTTTCTTCCCATTGGCGAATCTCATGCCCTACGTCGTCCAAACCGATATTGACATCAGCATTGTGTAGGTTCAGAGGGGTTGCATCGGAGTCGTATTTCCGTAGGAAGGAAACTAATTTGTTGCTGGAGGCGAGCAGTTTTGATCGTATTTTTAAAACTTGCATCTTACACAATTTGAAGATGTTCTGCAATCCACGACCCCCATCCTTCCTGGGCAGGTATAACCTTATGGTGGAGGACTTGGGGTGTAGACATCGAAACTTGGTTAGTAATTTTCTAGTGAGTCTGTCAATGTCATGTAGGTCGGTGTCAGTCCATTTGATCACACCGAACGTGTAAAGGAGCACAGGGACGGCCCAGCTGTTAATTGCAGTGATGAGATTACTGCCAGACAGTTTGGTGTTGAGGATTTTATTAACTCTTTGCCTATATTTGCCAAGAAAGTCCTCTTTTAATTTCTTATGGTTTATCTTGGCATTCTGGTTTATTCCAAGATATTTATAAATAGAGGCGGAGTTCAATTCCTCGATGCCTTCAAATTCAATGTTGGTGTTCGTTGCCTTGCCCTTTTTAATGCTTATGATGCCACACTTATCCAGGCCAAAAGACATACAGATATCGTCACTAAAGCATTTTACCGTTTTGATTAAGGTGTGTAATTTTTGCTCGGTTTCTGCATATAGCTTTAGATCATCCATGTATAATAAGTGGGACACACATTTTGTACATTTAGTGTCAACCCTAAAACCGTTTGTAGAGTCTTGGAGTAATGTAGATAGAGGATTAATCGCTAGGCAGAACCAGAGTGGAGATAGTGAGTCACCCTGGTATATACCTCTTCTTATGTGCACAGAACCTAGTTTATCACGATTTAGGTGCAGGTTTATCTTCCAATTATCCATACAGACTTTCAATAGTTGTTTTATTCTTGGGTTGATTCTATGGATGTCCAGGGTTTTTAATAGCCAATCATGCGGAACTGAATCGAAAGCTTTTTTGTAGTCGATGTAACACATGTGTAAATTTCTCTTTCTTCTATTAGCTTGATGCAATATAATACCATCTATAGTTAGCTGTACTTTACAGCCCATCGACTCTTCAATGCAACCTTGTTGTTCATCTGCTAGTAGCTTATGGGAAGAACAAAATTTATACATTTTACTTTTTAAAAGTGAAGTTAATAGTTTATACACCACTGACAGACAAGTGATAGGGCGATAGTTTGATGGCTGGTTCGGATCCCCTTTTTTGGGGAGGAGAGATGTTCTCCCTTCAGTGAGTTCTAACAGCATTGAAGACGGTTCTGATATTAGCTCGTTAAAACTTGATGTTAGTGGTGCATGTACGGCTGTAAGTTTTTTCAGCCAAAAGTTGTGTATATTGTCCGGTCCAGGAGCAGTCCAGTTGTGGGTTTTTGAAATAGCTGCGGAGACTTCCTCAGCTGTGAAATCCTCATCAGGCATTTCTGGTATTAGGTTGTTTTTAGTTTGGATTTCCTCGATCCAGTCAGCCTGCACATTGTAATGTAGCGGGTCGGACCAAAGCGCCGCCCAGTAGTCGGTAAAGGAGCCGTGTTTAGTGCTATCAATGGTTTGAATTTTGTCAGCACCATTATCAGCTAGTTTACGGAAGAACTGTTTTCTCGTGTGCTGAAATAAAGCGTTATGCTCCTTTCTTTTGGTGGTTTCGTTGTAGCGCTTTAACCTAGCTCCCTTTAGTTTAGCTTTCTGTCTCAGAGTGTCTTTCAAACATAAGAGTCGTGCGTGGCTATCACAGTCCGTCAATTTGATTCCAGTTGTTCTTAGTATTGTCTTCATTTTGTTAAGTATTTTCGCGGAATGGTTGTTTCCCAGATATTGTCCAATTGTATCCATTTGGCTCCTCAGTTGATTAATATTGTCTTCAAGGCGCCTTTTCCATGCTGGCATATGTTGTTTTGGTCTTTGATTAATTGGGCCTAGCTCGAAGGTCTTTTGTCCAGAGAGCTCCGTGACAGCCACAGCAGCGCAGTATATAGCGAGGTGTGTCTCAAACAAGTTTCTTGGTGTTTCAAAATGGTTGGCTAAGACTTTATTTATTTCATTAATATATGTGTTTGTCTCTTTCTTGACGTTTAGCTTGGGGATACGAGGCCTAGAGTTAAGATTGGTGTTTTTATAACGGTCTATAAGATTAGAAAATTGTGAGTGTAGCTCATTGCTTATTGCCGATGTTGGGTCATTCTCTTGTTGGTTGGGTGTTCTACTAATGTCTTCGTTGGTCGGCTGTGTGGGCGTGTCGTTCATGTCTGAGATGAGCTCTTGTATATGAAGCTCATGACCTACTTCCCTTCTTATCACGTCAATTTCTGCAGGGGTCAAATAACATTTTTTAATTATTACAGATCTTCTGTCTACAACATTCTGCTCTGTAAGGTTTAGATTAGGGTATAATTCCAGGGAGAGTTTTTGCCTATAACCTGGTAGAGGTTTATCATCACAAATGTTAACACGGAAGAACGATTTGATAATGTCTATATTCATTTCTCTCGTCCATTTGATCCTTTTGGCTCCTCTTGTTCTACCACCAACAGCACCTCTCAATTGTGTGGGGTGCGAGTCAGCGAGTAGACCGACCTCTTGTGTTTGGTCATGAGGTTGTGAATTACCCTCAGTAAACACTCGACTCATTGGTGAATAATATTTACCGCCTAATTTATTTCATATTCATCGCTGTCCTGGAAGAAGCAATGGGTCCGTTCTATTTCCTCAAAATTCAAAAATGAAGATAAAAAAAATGAACGTGCGTTAACTAGTTTATTTTGATCTACTGTCTCAGTAAACAAGCTTTTTAGATCTAGGTCTAGTAATCATGGAAGTGACGCAGCGAAAATGGCGTCCCTAGCCTAGGATAAGAAGTGATCTTAAAACTAAGAAAGTTTTCAAACCCAATGCATAAAAACATCCTAAATATATGCAGACCTACAACCATGTAGCAGTACTTCAGTATTTGTAAAGTCTAGAGTACAAATACTTCCTTGATCTCGCTAAAAAGTGCAATGAGTCAGAGAGAAGGAAAACACGCCATAGCTTCCGGCGGCCATTATTATTATTATGTTAGAAATGAACGAGTAGTCATTCTCTGGCATTGCCAGGGTCGAGTTTCGCTAAAGAGAAACAAAATTCATCGTAGTCCCTTTAACAGTTTCCACTGAGGAATTTTCTGGTGATGTGGCAGGTCTGCAGCAGTACCGCCCTCTGACAGGCAACGAAGATGTTCCTAGGAATGTTAAGGGCCTTGAAGGTGTCTGTGAGGTCAGTTGTTATTATCCCCTCGGTTGATATAACAATGGGGTATATTGTTATTTTGGACAATTTCCATAGACGCTTAATCTCCAAGCCTAGGTTCCCATATTTTCTTTGTTTTTCTATCTCAGTTTTTCTTAAATTATGAGACAGTGGTACAGCGATATCGATAATGGTAGCGGTTTTTTCTTTTTTATCGATGAACAGCAGATCCGGGCGATTGAAATCTACCGTTTTGTCGGTCAGAATAGGCCTATCCCAGTACAGCAGATAATCAGTAGACTCAAGAACCTCTTGCGGAGAGTATTTATAATAAGGGGGAGTGTCCTTACCGATCAATTTGTACGTCAAAGCCAAGTGTTGGTGTATTAACTTTGCAACTTGGTTATGGCGACCTAGGTAGGCTGATTCTGATAGGGCTGGACATCCTGCCATAATGTGTTCAATCGACTCGCCCACATTTCCACATTTTCGGCATTTGTCGACAACATTGAGTTTCAGGATATGCTTCTCGTAATTTTTTGTCCTTATTACTCTGTCCTGTATTGCTGTAACAAAGCCTTCTGTTTCAGGGTAGAGATGACCTGCTTTGAGCCATGTTAAGGAAGCAGCCTTGTCGATGTTGTCCCCATGTAATGAAGCCGGAAATTTTCCGTGGAGTGTTTTTTCTTCCCATTGGCGAATCTCATGCCCTACGTCGTCCAAACCTATATTGACATCAGCATTGTGTAGGTTCAGGGGGGTTGCATCGGAGTCGTATTTCCGTAGGAAGGAAACTAATTTGTTGCTGGAGGCGAGCAGTTTTGATCGTATTTTTAAAACTTGCATCTTACACAATTTGAAGATGTTCTGCAATCCACGACCCCCATCTTTCCTGGGCAGGTATAACCTTATGGTGGAGGACTTGGGGTGTAGGCATCGAAACTTGGTTAGTAATTTTCTAGTGAGTCTGTCAATGTCATGTAGGTCGGTGTCAGTCCATTTGATCACACCGAACGTGTAAAGGAGCACAGGGACGGCCCAGCTGTTTATTGCAGTGATGAGATTACTGCCAGACAGTTTGGTGTTGAGGATTTTATTAACTCTTTGCCTATATTTGCCAAGAAAGTCCTCTTTTAATTTCTTATGGTTTATCTTGGCATTCTGGTTTATTCCAAGATATTTATAAATAGAGGCGGAGTTCAATTCCTCGATGCCTTCAAATTCAATGTTGGTGTTCGTTGCCTTGCCCTTTTTAATGCTTATGATGCCACACTTATCCAGGCCAAAAGACATACAGATATCGTCACTAAAGCATTTTACCGTTTTGATTAAGGTGTGTAATTTTTGCTCGGTTTCTGCGTATAGCTTTAGATCATCCATGTATAATAAGTGGGACACACATTTTGTACATTTAGTGTATTATTATTATTATTATTATTACTATTATGCTAGAAATGAACTAATATTCCTTCTCTAGCATGCCAGGATCGAGCTTCGTTAGAGCGAAACAACATTCATTGTAGCCCTTATGATTTTTATTATTTTTTGAAGTATAATTAATATTATTATTACGAAGCGTTGTCTAATTTAATTGATGTCTTAAGATTCTAAATGTTGTATGAATACATTTTAAAAACAAAACAAAATTTTGCATAGGAACGTAGAAAACAAATGAAATTGTTTCTAGTACAATTAACAATGTTTGAACTATTTCTATATATAATGTAGCCTCTAAAAAATAACACGAATTTTTATTTCTTTTTTTCTGAACAGTGTGACACTAGGTACTCAGGCCTGCCTTGTACTTCTGTGCCATGGGACAGCTGTGAACATATTGAGATGATGGTCCACAGGATGCTCGTACCTAATGTCCACTCTGTAAGACGTCGCCCTCTTTTTTCATCTACTTTAAAAAAAACAACACTTTTAAACTCTTTCTCTTCGTAATTATTGTCATCGTTTTAATAGAATTGTTCATTTTGCTTTTTTGTATTTCACTCTCCTGTTATAATTAAACTTCAATAACTTTTTTTGTTTAATATCAGAAAATGTTATATTTGACACCGAATTCTAGGGAAATGCATGCTCTTTTTACTCAACACAAATTAAAGTTTATAAATCCTAAAATCAATTTAGTTTAATTTTGGTCAAATCAAAGTTGATATCGTCAATTAGGAGAGAAAGAGTTAATTAAGTGTATATTTATTACAAGCTTTATATGCTGTAACCTACGTAATTTGCCACATGTTTTTACTAGTTGTCCGCTGGTGTTTTCGATTAAGATTCTTTTTCGCCGTCTACGTCTGCTCTGTTCATTCAAGGCGATCTTTGGGGCTGAGTAGATTTTAGAGTTCTGAAATATGACTTTTTCCGAGGTTTATAGTTAAACCAAAAGAATTTCCTTGCGACACTTTAAACTTAATGAGAAGAGGAGATAGCCATTAAACTTAGTTTTTTTTTTTGTTGTTGTTTTTTTATGGCACATGCCAGTTAGGATCTCCGCAGATTCATTATGTTCTTTGTATTGTACAGAAATTGTGGCTATTCATCAGCGTATAATGAATAATACAAATAGTAGGTATTCGTGTGTGTATTTTTTGTTTCATCCTGATCTGTTATTGTCTTTTGTCCTTTAGCTGCACACCAAGCACCCAGCCTGGCCCATGTCTCATTGTCTGCAGGGTAAGCTCTTTAGTACTTACCATTAACTACTGAGGATTGTCACCCTAAATGAAACAATGTCAAGGAGGCTAACTTGAATACTTTCATTGTTACTAAAGTTTTGTATCTACATTTGAGCTACAAACGAAGAAATAAAAAAGAACATTTGGTTTGTAGAGCTAAATAGATAAAAAAAAAAAAAAGAAATAATAATTATATTCTTTAAAAAAATGGTTTATAAACACTTCCTTTCTTGGATACGCCGGATGCAACAAAAGGGTAACTCTGCCTCGACCGTAGTTCTGTTTGAATGTGTTTATTACCTTGCTGTATCATTAAGATAAACATTAAGAAGCTTTAGAAAGAATGGTGATCTTTCGAAATACTACATTATGGATCGAAATGTAAATTAAGCAAAAATACATTTTGTATGCTTGTAATCTCTTCAGCTTACTAACACGTAGGCCACTAAGCCAGCCAAGTGCTTATGAGAATAAATGATTTTATAGTTATCTAATGTTAGAATCTTTATACAAGGCTTATCTCCCCTTAGCTAGTACTTGCTCAATCCAAACAGAAATTAATGAATTATGACTAAATAAAGTATTAAATTGTGGCTTTTAGCATACTCAGAGCGCTTTGGTCCAATCTCAGTTGTGGACCAGTGGTGGGAAGGGGGTATGTAGGAGAAGGTATTTCCGTGCTGCCTTCAGGCGCTCAGTAAACACAACTCTGCCCGAGTCGAGTGTCGAACCTCGAGCCCCCTTCATAGGTAGCTAAGCCAAGCCAAGTTCAAACGCACTTAGCCTCTCGACCATAATTGATAAAATAATTGGTCAATTTTTTTTTTCAATTGATTGGTATTTGTTAGAGAGAATGAATAATTGTGCAAAGTTTCAACTTGATTTGATAATTTGAAGTGGGAGAAAGAAAAACACTTTTCAGTAGACACACTGACAGGGAGTATAATGACAGCACCAGAGAATTGGAAACGCATAGTTTCATTCAAATTATAATAAGAGTAATTTTTAAAAGGATCTTTATCAAAAGCCTACTTTGCACAGATCTACATCCTCATAGAATAATACTCTAAGCACAGAAAGACTAAAAAGTAATTTCTTTTTTTTTTCGTACCGCACAAAATGGTTGCAATTGTGTTTTCTAAAACCATACACTCTGATGCATGACTTTAAATGTAGGCTAAATGCTGTTGAAATGTTAGCTATTAAGAGATAATTATTTACCAATCGAAATTTGGCTTTTTAAGTTAAAGCTTTTAGAATTTAAGAGTATAAATTATTCACTGTTTAAATACTATTGTTTATAAAATTCTCAGGTGCTGTGGCCGGCTACAACTGTGGTCTTAGCAGGGTGACTTCGTTTGAAACTGCCGACACCCACACCACCGGACACGACTACAGCAACGACGTCATCGCCAGAGCCCAGTGGCTACATCAGCACGGATGGAATTAGATTCTTGCTCTCTAACTAAAAATAAAATGTTCCCAATGTTTCAAGTTTCTTTTTACAATGTTTGTAGTCTCTTTTTACAATGTTTGTAGTCTCTTTTTACAATGTTTGTAGTCTCTTTTTACAATGTTTGTAGTCTCTTTTTAAAATGTTGTAAGTCTCTTTTTAAAATGCTTCAAGTCTCTTTTTAAAATGTTTGAAGTCTCTATTTAATATGTTTGAAGTCTCTTTTTAAAATGCTTCAAGTCTCTTTTTAAAATGTCTACTTTTAGCTTACACTTCTTTTATCGATGAAAATATACAAAATAACAAACCAAATAAAACAAAATAAAACAAAATAAAACAAAACAAAATAAAACAAAACAAAATATTTAAAAAATCCTTTTTTAAAAAAAAAGCTTTTCTAAGGGGAAGAACTCGCGCTTACAACGACATCTCACGATAAAGAAGTTAGTTCCCTTATTCAATATCTAACAAAATAATTAATTACCAATAGTTAATTGAAAAATTATTTAATTTTTTTATTCAATGTTTTGTTAGGTACAATAATTAAGAAGTCTCAACTTGATCCGATAATTGGTGTGGGAGAAATAACCTGTACAGTTATCTAAGGGTACAAAACCTACATATTTATCCATATATGTGAAAACTGAATGATTAATTTCACTTGTTGGTATGAAACAAAATAGTTGATTAGCAATAATTCATTGACTAATTGAATTTTTATTTTATCGACTTGTCTACGCCCAAAAATAATTGTTCAAAGTTTCAACTTGATTCTGTGGGAGAAAAACGTGTGCAAACATTTTAACAGACAGACAGACAGACAGACAAAGTGAGTTGATATAAAAAAAAAAAACTCCCCCTCTAGGACAGATGTTGTAAAGGTCATCTGTTTTTGTGGCCTACGGTTAACGAGGGTGTCATGTGGCCAGAGTTTTATTTTCGTTCGCAAACAACTTAATGTGTTTTCTATCAGCTTTTAAAGAAAAAATAAACAGCTTTCAGTTGATCACGTGATGTTTGCCAACACAATAACATTCTGTTTTTAAGACATTGCGTTTTAAACAAGCCTCTACTTCATATCGAGGTAAAGTGCAAGCTATGACAAAGTAGATAACACTTCCGTTCTGAGTACAGTTTGAACATAAATGGAGCCTAGGCCTCGATAGTTTAAAAGATTAGTTCTGAATAAATTAGTCCCTTGTTAATATGTTGGTTAAAAAAACAACACCTTTATAATGAAATAAAAAAACAAGAAAAACATTTTTAAAATACTTAAAAAAACCAAAGCTTATATTAAGAGTAGAAACGTGACACAAAACATTCAAAACATTTTTACGCTGCTTTGTAAAGCCCAACTTTTAGGTTTATGGCATACTCAGATCATTTAGTTGTATATTTCATTGGTAGACTAGAGGCTGGAGGGAGTAGCTCGGAAGAAGGTTTCTGTGCTGTCTTTAGTCACTCATCAAAATCAGCACGAGAAGGGATTCGAACTCAAACCTCTTTGATGGTTAGCATAGTGGTTTAGCCATTTAGCCAATCATCCTTGTTTTAAAACATGAGAGCGTAATTTTAGAACCGAGACGTCCTTTTAAGACATTAGATTTACACTATCACTGCCATATATATCAGGAATATTCTTGTTTATTATATCACACAAATTAATTACTTAAACAAGACTAATGGATTAAATGATTGATTTTTTTATTCATTCATGTAGTGTCATGAAATAGGAATAATTATGCAAAATTTCTTTCAAACTCTTCTGTCTCTTAGTCGCTATGTCCCTGTGATATGTCCGTGTAACTGTCGGCCAGTCTATTTGTCTGTTTGCTGGCCCTGTTGTTTGTATCGTTTGTCTGCTTGTTCTGTTGAATTTAGTCTTGTCTTCTTCTAAGTCTTCTAGTTTCTGTCTTTTCTCCCCCTACACTGATTACCGGTCTGCTTGTCATTATTACTTCAAATACTTTAAAATAAACAACAAAGCTTATCTAAGAAGAAGAATTCCACATTTACACCCCTATCTCTAAAAACTGTAAGATTTTTTTCCCTTCTTCTATATTAAACAAAAATAATTAATCACTAATTAATTGACTAATTGGGTTATTATTTTTATTGATTCATGTCAAGGACGATGAATAATTGTTTAAAGTTTCAACGTGATCTGAGAATAGGAAGTGAGTGAAATAACGTGACAGACAGACAGACAGAAGTGAGTTGATATAAGACTTGTAAACATATGTCACTTAAATGAGACTCAAAGGACGAAGTACAATATAAAGCAATCAGCTCAGAATGTATTTCTCCACCAGGACGCGGGACCGAAAAAGGTTTTCAAGGACACGAACTATTTTTGCAGTGCTACAAGACTAACCATGTTTTCAAGGAACCAATACGAACTATTTTTTCAGCGTACTAATACTGCGTTTTCAAGGAAACAATAAGAACTATTTTTCAGCGCACTTAGACTGTGTTTTCAAGGAACCAATATAAACTTTTTTTTTTCATCGCAAAAAGCCAACAAACAAACATAAAATAAAAGCATTAAAAACAGTATGGACAGAAAAACAACAGCAAATCATTTGATATGAACATATTATAATGACTTGAATTATTAATTTTTAAAATAATTTATGCACGCTTCAATGCTATAATTTTACTTTGTGACCTTTCTCTGCATCTCGTGGATCTATTTATAGCTTGAACACGACTTCAAGGACATTAGAACTAATTTGAACTACTGAGAGTTTCGATGCTATTCTGAACAATAACATTGACCTATTAACGTTTTTTATGTTAATCTTTTCACAATATTCTCAATTAAATGTTCGTGATAAATGTCTTTGTCTTTTATTTTCAACTTCAGAATTACTTTTTTTATAGTTACAAAATTGCCTTCATAGGAGGTTTATTTATTGTTAAGAACACAAAATATTAAATGCTAATATATAAAAATTTTGGGAATCTTTAATCAATATTGCAGTCAAACTCCCCCACCCCTTTTAAAAAAATCCTTTTTCCAAATACCATTTTTCGAAATGTATAATATTTAATAAAATGTGCACATGAAATAAGGGGGAAAAAAAGAAAATTATAATATTTTAATTTATAGAGCGCTGTTTTCAACAAATGTTGTCTCAAGGCCATGGGCGCCCGCATGGGGGTGCAAGGTGGTGCACTTGCACCCCCCCCCCTGGATTATGAGAAGCCCAATTTTACCCTTTTTTTGTTTTTGCACTTTCATATCTATCAAAGTCTAAATACCAACAGAACGAGTAGTGCTTCCACTGGTGACTGAAGTACAGATGTAAAGGTAAGTTAATGTAGTAGTAGACTAGCCCAGGCGTATCAGAAATTGATGGCCGACCATTTACGTGCACGCCTCTGAGTAGCCACATTTGAGCCAATTTTTTTTAACACCTTCAAAGAATCAAATGAATTAACTTCTAAGTAGGAACTTAACAAGTAGTGTTTTTACTGAAGTACAGTTGTAAAGATATGTTATAATTGTAAGAAACTAGAATAGTCAAATCTGTAGTTCATGTTCGATTATGTACGATTTTTTTTTATAGGTTTGCAATTCTTTGCACTATAAGGGTGTCATGTATTCTATAGCACAGTAGTCGTGACCATTTGTTTTCATTTGCTCATAATTATAGCTATTATTAGATTTAGTTAAGGCCTAGAATATATATTTTTTATGCCTTGGAGAAATCTTTGCCAGTTATCTTTCGATGTGATAAATATGAAAGTATCTTTAAACAAAAGTAAAGAGTGTAACTGTATTAACGTCTTGAGGAGTTGCTGTCGGTGAAGAGAAACAAGAAATATTCACTTGCCATCGTCCGAGTCAAAACGTTGATTTGAATCAACGGAGCACTGTCAGCAGCAAGATACAAAACAATAATAATAATACGAGCAGCAGCAGAATGAATTAACTGCAATTGCTAGGTATTTTGGCGATGAAACAGCGGTTCTCAACCTTTTTAGTTCCGCGACCCCTTTTTATAATTTCTCACTATGTGGTGACCCCCCAACAGTACAGTTATCTGTGTTTTCGCTAATGTTTCAGAGATCCATTTTCATTTATTGTTAATGGGTTGTTCTATTATAAAAATATAATCTACAATAACATTGTGGCATATTACTAACTATATTACAATTGGATGTGCTTTTTAATAACAACATAGAAACAATACCTATGATTCTGCAATGGCGCCAAATTGCATTTGCCGCGCCGTTTGATGGACAGTCAATGAAACTGTTAAAAAAATTAATGCTGTGACGATTAAAATGCTTGAAATGATTCTGATTCAGTTGTTTTTTTTTTGTATCATATATCCTCGAATGACGATGCTAGTAAACAAAATAGTAACTACCAAGGAAACATTTTTTTACAGTGTCAATTTTCTTTTTAGACAAAAAAATATTTTTCCAATGGGTTTTAGGCGACAACTGGAAAATCGTCTTTCGACCTCCAAATGGGCCGCGACCCACAGGTTGAGAACCCCTGCACTAAGCAGACGTCCCTGAGCGTTCAGTTAGTTGATTGCAACTGTATTCGACTTCATTGTTTTAGTTTCTTTGGCTCAGAGAGACGTGCTGCTTGTGTCTAACGTCATTGTCAGCGAATACATTATGTACAGTCCAGACATGGACAGACTACTCAGCCAAGGCTGCCCGCGATGGCTAGCTTTCTTCTTTCGTAACAGTCCCTGGCGATGGCGTTGGTGCTAAATTTACCTCTTTTCTTTGAGACACAATTGACTGAGAAATACGAATCCTTCCGCGCTTAACTTCGAAATCTTTGTTTGGCGGCTCTTAAAATAACGACCGCAAGTGAAACCAAACAAACTGCACACATTAAATGTCTCCTCCTCTTGTGTTTCTGATTTGTCTTTTCATTGTCGTCAATTATTCCTCTGTTCTTAAACCAGTTTCCCTGATGTTGCAGTCTATCCAACTTAACACAGTGGCAACTCAACAGCACATCAGGAGTCACATCAGTGACATAATCAAAACGCAACCTGACCATTCTGAGGAACTCGTAAGTGAGTGCTTCTTGAGGAAGTCGAAAGTGCTTTCAGAAAGACTTCATACAGGGTATTGAGCTGGTTCTGCCGTCGACAGACACATCGAGCAAAAACCACCTGTTTGGATATTGGGAGTTATTACAGAACACGGTTTTACACGGTTTCTTCATAACGTATCACTTTACGGGCCATAATAATGTTGAGTTCAACTTGTTTTGGTCTTTATTCTTAAACGATGCAAGAGCTGCAATGCAAAGAACAATATCAGAGCTGCACGATAAGCGTTAATTGTCAACTTGTCCATCGCGTCCAAAAGCTATTCATTGGTATGACATTTTCGGCAGCCACAGTCAAGGTTTGCAGTTTTGTTTGATCAACCGTAGCGAAGCACGGGCCTAACGAATACGTTTTAACAATGTTTACAGTAAATTGAGCGCAGGACTCTCCGATGAACACAAGGATTGATTAGTTCGCTGAGATACAAGGGCGTTTCTTTATTATAGATACACTGATGACAAAGTGGGGCCACCTTGATGACATTAAATTTAAAAGTACTTTCTTTTTCCACAAAAAAAAGCAAGCTGCTTTTAGATTTAGTAATGTTGTTTTGTGCATCTAAATGGAAGCACGAAGAGGGTCGGTGCACCCTCAAAAATCCTGCACAGGGCCTAAACTTGCCAAAATCCGTCACTGAACTTGTAAAGAAAAAAACACTATTTCACTAAACATTAAACAAGCTAAATATTAAAAAATAATTTTATTTAAAAAAAAAAGGGGAGGGGGGGGGCGGTGGCCGAGTGGTTAAGACAAGGATTTTGAATTTGGGGATTTTTAGGGCACACCTGAGTCCATCCAATTGGGGGCGAGGTGGTCGAATGGTTAAGCGCTTGTTCTCCGAACCTGAGGTCCTGGGTTTGAATCTCGGTGAAGACAAGGATTTTAAATTTCGGCATTTTTAGGGCGCCACTGAGTCTACCCAACTCTAATGGATACCTGACCTCAGTTGGGGAAAAGAAAGGCGGTTGGTCATTGTTTTTGTATTTTTACTTTTAAGCCTTCTATTCTAAAGGCTTTCTAAATTGAGTGATTTTACTCAAGGTGTTACTCTAGTCAAATGTGAATATTCGTTAGTTATGAATCTCACTGCTCTGTTTTGTGTCTGTTCTAGTTTCTTAATGTTTTCTTGAGTTGAGGGGTTCCAAACAGAGGACGCATATTCTATTATTGTCGTAACCAAAGTTAAACAACATTTTAGTTTTATGTTCTTATTTGATTTATAGAATTGTTTAAATAAACAATAATACTTTGTTTGGACGCATATTCTATTATTGTCGTAACCAAAGTTAAACAACATTTTAGTTTTATGTTCTTATTTGATTTATAGAATTGTTTAAATAAACCATAATACTTTGTTTGAACTTTTAAAAAGTTTCATCAATGTGGGGATTAGTGATGGGTCAGTCTGTCGATCAGTCAAGAACCTCATCTTGATATATAAAGATTAAACTATAAATCCACAAAGAATGTCTCGTGCTTTGTCTTTTATTTCAACAAACATCGTGCATGTGTGTAATTTAAAAAAAAAGTGTGCGAGACAATATAAATAGATAACCTTGACCTCATAAACATCGAACGATTTTGACTAATGTCCAAAATATAGGCAGTTGAATATGTATTCTATTCGGGAAGGTTGAATAGAGGTCATGTTATACTTAGAACTTAAGGAAAGAAAGTAGTAAGCACTTTTGTCTAATCTTTGACTTAGTATTTAACGAGTGTGTATGTGAAATAAAATAAATAAAAGTTGAACTAAAAGAAGATGCAAAATTTGGAAACTCTAATTCAGTAAAAGAAATAATTCTAATTAAAGATTCAAATGTTGACCTACTTTAGTACATTCACTATAAAATTAGAAATCTCCTTGATGTCAGCAATAATTCATTTTACCCACAGGGATTCTCAAATAGCCAAAACCGAAAATCTGTTTTATCTGAATTTTTCTTATAAATTCATATTTAAGTATTACTCAAGTGGAGATTTCTATAACAGCAATGTTCCGAATTTAAGTGATGTCATTTCATCTTCAAATTTAGAACTTTCATACTATTTTCTCGAGAGATTTCGTAATAAGATCTATTCATAACGTTTTTTTAAAGAAGATATATCAATATATCTTCGCTAATACGATTGTAGAGTCTCGGCGTCTGTTATAACGGTCTCCCGAGTGGCGTCATCGTTCAGCAGACGACCGTTACGTGACAAAATGGGCCACCTACAAGATATTGTGCTGAACAAGAGAATGGTCTTAGGACGAAAAAGTCAATATTCCTCTATTGCTCCGAATGAATCGGTCTGTCGCCTACAAGATATTGTGCTGAACACAAGAATGATCTTAGGACGAAAAAGTCAATATTCCTCTATTGCTCCGAATGAATCGGTCAGTCGCCTACAAGATATTGTGCTAACACAAGAATGATCTTAGGACAAAAAAGTCAATATTCCTCTATTGCTCCGAATGAATCGGTCTGTCGCCTACAAGATATTGTGCTAACACAAGAATGATCTTAGGACGAAAAAGTCAATATTCCTTTATTGCTCCGAATGAATCGGTCAGTCGCCTACAAGATATTGTGCTGAACACAAGAATGATCTTAGGACGAAAAAGTCAATATTCCTCTATTGCTCCAAATGAATCGGTCTGTCGCCTACAAGATATTGTGCTGAACACAAGAATGATCTTAGGATGAAAAAGTCAATATTCCTCTATTGCTCCGAATGAATCGGTCTGTCGCCTACAAGATATTGTGCTGAACCAAGAATGATCTTAGGACGAAAAAGTCAATATTCCTTTATTGCTCCGAATGAATCGGTCAGTAACCTACAAGATTTTGTGCTGAACACAAGAATGATCTTAGGACAAAAAAGTCAATATTCCTTTATTGCTCCGAATGAATCGGTCTGTCGTAGCACCTCTTAAACCCTCTTCTTACTAGAAAGAGTTCATTGTAGACGCCAGGAGAATGCATTTCTAAAGCTAAAAATACAGGAAAATACCCGGAGTGGGAACTCTATTGACCTCCCAACTGGTTTAAGGGGGCGCGAAATGGGACGAATGTATTTTTTTTTTGGGGGTAGTGGTCTTGTCACTAGTATAAGATTGTTCCATACCATATGTTTAAGAAGTAAAAGATATTTAAGCATTAAAGATATTTACTCGTCTAGCACTTAATAACATCCACTTATGGCTCACTACAAGGAGAATCGAATGGCGTGATTGACTTAAGCTAAAAAAAACTTTAACTCTATCCGTACGCATTTTTTTTGTTGGTGAAACTTCAACAATTTGTTCAGTTCCCACGGAGATAAGACCAAAAAAAACACAAGACATTCCGGTCTATAAAATGGTGAGATTTTTTGGTCCAAATGTATTTGTTTGTGAAACTTTGAAGACAGACTAAGAAGAAACAATGTTTGTTATCGTACTTTGTGCTCTAGTGGCCTATGCCAATGCAGGTACTAGATTTGGTTACGTTCGTCAATATTGTTTGTGTTTTAGTAGAATATTGTGAACTATAATATTAAATAAATTTATCGCTTAAATTAATTTTCTAATTCTTATATTATCTTATAAAATACAGACGTTACTTCAAAACAGATGCTTTCGTCCAACACGTCATGCATGTTAACCAATGACTTAAATTCTGCCAGGTCATTGGTTTACCTGGCTGGCTCAGGCAACCCATTCCATGCTCAAATAGTACTAGGGAAGAAAAAGCATTCTGCCAGGTCATTGGTTTACCTGGCTGGCTCAGGCAACCCATTCCATGCTCAAATAGTACTAGGGAAGAAAATGCATTTGACAAAACTTGCCCAATGTTTCGTTGGTCAGGTGAAGAAGATTGCTAATAGTGTCATTCTGAAATCATTAATAAAAGCCGGACTTTGCAATGTTAACTCTTTCTCTCCGTTATTATTTGCCCACGTTTCGAATGAATTCTTCATTTTGCTCATTACTATTTCTCTCCCTTGTTATGATTAAGCTTCAATAGCTTTGTTGTTTGTTATCAGAAAATGTATTTGGTATAGAATTAAAGGGAAATGCATACTCTTATTATATAACAAAAATTAAAGTTTTTAAAAATAAGCATTAATTTAATTTAATGAGGTCAAAGCAACGATGGTATCGTCGATTAGGATAGAAAGAGTTAAATAGCAAGGAGGCCCTATTATAACCAACGTCTCTACAGCTCGGGGATCTGTTGAAGCTCTCAATTCTTCCACAGTGGCGTGCAAGCAAATTCCTTGCAATATTATTATTCTTTCGGATCTCCAGAATCCATTATTAAGGCAGAATAACAGCGGCGATGATCATAGGTTGACACAAAAATCGAACCCCCTTCGACGTCCTGTTTGATCTCCCACTAATACATCCTTAGGTGAAAAAAAAACGTATTTTATCAAAAGGTAATGAATGAATATAAAAAAAAGTACTGAGTGTCAGATATTGGAGCTTAAAGCTTGAGCATTACGAAATTGATAACAAAATAGTATGACTATCAATCATTTAAACATTTAAGCCAATAACATTAAGAAGTATACTTAAGAAATATACACTAAGTATTATTCCCTAACTCCAATAAAAATAATTCTGAAATATTGAAAGGTTAAAAAGGTTAAAGATCAAAATTTTTATCTTTCAGCCAACAGACTTTGTTATGGTGACATTATGAAACTGACACCACACGGCAAGGCTAGCGGAGGTAAGTCATCCTGAATGAATCAAACACAGCGCCTTGTTATTGTTTTCATTAACTGAAGTTGTGATTAGCAACAAAATAAAATAAATAATTCATATTAGTCATATTAGCTGACTTGTATAAAATATATGGATGATATACTTTCCTAACATTTGCCTCCAAACCAGGTGTGACTGCATCCAACTCCATAGTCTCATCAGATCTGGCTGCACTGACCGCACACAAGAACTGTTACGATGCCTCTGCTGATAGAAATTGTAAGTATTGACGTCGATGACGAGCGCACCTTAGACCTATAGCTTTAGGTGGGGGGGGGGGGAAGTGGTGGATGAACGTTGAAGCGCTTGGGTTCCGAACTGTTTGGTCTGGGGTTCGAATCTTGTCAAAGACTGGGATTTTAATAATAGATCTTTAGGGCGCCTCTAACATGATGAATATCTGTATCCATTATCCTCCGGACGTAAAAATTGATGGCTTTAACACCATCTGCCCACTAGATTGCAAGGTCTGAACAGGGTACTTTTAGTTTTACTCCTTTATTTAACAGTGAGAGTGTGCTGGTCGAGTGGTAGAGCGCTTGTTCAAATATCGGTATAGATTGGGTTTCTTTAGACTTCTCTGATTTCAACCAACTATACTGGGCATCTGAAATTATTTTGCGGAAAAGTTGGTGCTGGCCACATAACACCCTCGTTAACCGTGGGCCACAGAAATAATGATCTTTACATCTTTCTGTCCTATTGATCGTAAGGCCTGAATGGGAAACTTACCCTTTTTTTTTACTTTACTTCATTTGCAAGATCTGAGAGAAAAAATTACATTTATAAATGCACCCTGTTTTAACGCCTTCAGTAGACTTGTAGACATGTTTATATCTAATTTTCTGTTCACATTTTGCTTACAGGTATTCAAGCTTCCGTGATCGCCGCTCTGGCCAGCAGAGAGTCCAACGGTGGATCTGCCCTTCGCAACGGTTATGGAGATGGTGGCAAAGCATGGGGAATCCTCCAGGTGAGCCATATGTATATAACCCACATGATTCGTTGCTAAGTCTCATAACCTTCCTATAGCCTAAGATTGTCATCTGGATTTGTTTTGTTTCAGTGCGATATTGTGCACTCTGGCCAGCCTTGCACTTCAGTTCCATGGAACAGCTGCGAGCACATTGAGATGATGGTCCACAACATCCTTCTTGCCAACATCCACACAGTAAGTCCCTCCCAAAATATTCTATTTTGTCTTTCCTTGACTGAATTATCTAAATTACATGCCGCCAGGTGTTAACAAAATTTAAAGGTTTATGTATAAAGTTGGGATCTACTGGGAATGGGGTTAGAGTTTTTGAATAAAAATTGCCCCCTTCCAACGTAAAAGTTATGGATTCACCCCTGACAGAGTGTCTGTTTTAAATGACATAGCCTCTCTTTCAATGAGCCTCTTCCAGACCCCAGGCTGGAATGTCTTTGGAGTTTTCTCATGGAGTACTTAGGATACATTATATTTTGGTCTCTACTGATCATCAAGCTATTCCGTAAATATCTTTAAATCTCTATATTTTATTTGTAAAATAAAATTACATAGATAGCACATGTACATGAGACTGGATAGGAAATCACTGCATTGCTAGACTGTGCATATACTATATTTGGAATTTCTTTACCATTTAGCTGAAATTGGTATTTGGCAATACTTTTGACCGCTGTGCAGTATATGCATAACAATCTCAAAAAACCCAAAATGGATGTAAATGGAGATGACCCACTACTACTTACTGTTCCAGACAGTATTAAATATGTTTTCTTATTCTCACAATATCTCTCAGTCACTGTCACAAGCTTTTACAAGGTTCTTTTTTTTTTAGACCTTTAATTGCATTACTAATAGGAACCAATCAGTTGTATATCGAACATCATATTACGATATAACAATCAAAATGTAAAAGTTAATCAAATATTTTGTTCAAAAGATTATAAAAGGGTTAAGAACTGCACAATTACTGCCATATGTCTCAATATTGCACAATTTATCTCCTTTATTTTGAATAAAACAAAATTATTTAAAAATTGCTAACTAGTAAACAAATAGGTCATTATTTTTTTTATTGATTCATGCATCGTCTTCAACTATGAATAAGTGTGTAAGTTTCAACTTGATTCAAGAATGGGAGCAGTGGCGTAGCGACCATGGCCGCGAAGGGGTTCATCGTGCCCAGGCCCAAGACCAACATGGGCTGAAACGGGCTCTTGTGTTGGCTGAAAGAATGTCAAACGTTTCAAACTCTTACATTATTTTACTTAATCAATGTATATTTATTGTTCTCTTTCTTTTACTGCTATAGTTCTCAACAAGAGAACACTAACACAGCGATGTAAAACTTATTACTTTAGTAGGAAATGTATTAAATTGTCAATGTGGTGTTTCCTTATATTCTAACGAGTTTAAAGCGTATGTGCAGAACGGATTCCCCGTTGTTGTCGATCGAGCCGGAAATGACCTCTGCCTCGTGCGAGATGTTGTGGGAGTGACCTTCTAAGGCGTCGACCGAGGCGACGTAAAAGTACAGTGGGTGGTCAGTCGAGTGAGAGTGCGCTATCACCATAGAAATAATAATAATAATATTAATAAAAATAGTAATAATAATAATAATAACTTTGTAGTCAATGGGAAAGTTCTCTACTAGATTATGTTGTTGTTTTTTTATAGTGTTAAATTGTTATTGCTTTCCTCAATATTCCATTATATTGTCCCTAGTTGAGATACATGAATTAATATTATGAGAAAACACTATTTTTTCGCTTTTGATTATCCTGGAGGTCTATTACTTTTTCAACATCAATTGGGTGAATGTGCAGTTGTACATCTACCTCCGAACAAAAAATAAAAAATTGCAACCTCACCCGCAAGCGACGTTGAATTTTACCATCAATCAAAGTATTTTAGAAATTTGTCTTTCGAACCTGGTCTCCAGGCTACCGCTGACCCTAGTTAGTAGGATGACCAACAATCTTAACAAAGGCGTTTCAAAAACTTTTGTCTTCTATAAAGTTGGTGTCAAACATTTAGCCAGTACAGTTGCGTTGTCATTAAATAGACATAGACATCAATAAATGACCAGGCCCGGGAAGAATTTCACAAACATAAAAGTTTCCGAGTTTTAGGGGAAGATTTTGCAGAAACAGGGAAAGATTCTCGAATTTCTCCCTTTATATAGGGGCTGCTGCTGGTCATCTTACTCACAGGAAGTATTACTCCACGGCGACACAATCAAACTGACCTCCAAGGAGGGAGTGGTTAGATAAGGAATAATAAAACAGTGTGTGTGTGAATGTTGTTCATCTTCAGCCCAGGTCTAATAGTCTGGACATTAGCACGGGGGACAAACAGGAAATCACATGTGTTACGTCGTTTAACACAGCAAGAAATGAAGAGAGAAATCATGTCGACTGTTAGGACAACTTCTTCCGGTTCATACAGACGTTCTGTTAGGACAACTTCTTCCGGTTAATACAGACGTTCTGTTAGGACAACTTCTTCCGGTTCATACAGACGTTCTGTTAGGACAACTTCTTCCGGTTCATACAGACGTTCTGTTAGGACAACTTCTTCCGGTTCATACAGACGTTCTGTTAGGACAACTTCTTCCGGTTCATACAGACGTTCTGTTAGGACAACTTCTTCCGGTTCATACAGACGTTCTGTTAGGACAACTTCTTCCGGTTCACACAGACGTTCTGTTAGGACAACTTCTTCCGGTTCATACAGACGTTCTGTTAGGACAACTTCTTCCGGTTCATACAGACGTTCTGTGTTCTGTTAGGACAACTTCTTCCGGTTCATACAGACGTTCTGTGTTCTGTTAGGACAACTTCTTCCGGTTCATACAGACGTTCTGTTAGGACAACTTCTTCCGGTTCATACAGACGTTCTGTTAGGACAACTTCTTCCGGTTCATACAGACGTTCTGTTAGGACAACTTCTTCCGGTTCATACAGACGTTCTGTTAGGACAACTTCTTCCGGTTCATACAGACGTTCTGTTAGGTCAACTTCTTCCGGTTCATACAGACGTTCTGTTAGGACAACTTCTTCCGGTTCATACAGACGTTCTGTTAGGACAACTTCTTCCGGTTCATACAGACGTTCTGTTTGGACAACTTCTTCCGGTTCATACAGACGTTCTGTGTTCTGTTAGGACAACTTCTTCCGGTTCATACAGACGTTCTGTTAGGACAACTTCTTCCGGTTCATACAGACGTTCTGTTAGGACAACTTCTTCCGGTTCATACAGACGTTCTGTTAGGACAACTTCTTCCGGTTCATACAGACGTTCTGTTAGGACAACTTCTTCCGGTTCATACAGACGTTCTGTTAGGACAACTTCTTCCGGTTCATACAGACGTTCTGTTAGGACAATTTCTTCCGGTTCATACAGACGTTCCGTTAGGACGACTTCTTCCGGTTCATAAACGAGCGACAAACAATTCACACTCAGAATATCTGCAGACTCAGTATGTGGCTAGGAGTCCTAGCAAGCTGCAATTGTATTACACTATTCATCTTTTTTTTTCCGCAGATTCAAAGAATGCACCCAACATGGCCACCAGAGCATCAACTCCAAGGTAATAAATTTAGGTTTCTTTCGGTTTTCTTAGGTAGATATCCATCATTCCCGTGATAATGCTTTAATTAAACTTAATAAGGCCCTATGCAATTTGAGATATTGGACACTTTGTAATCAGCAAAGGGCAATTTCTGCTTTTGCTCTTTCTTCAGAATAATTCAACATATCCCTAGAACCATAATTTGGGGGTTATCAAGTAACTGGGTGCTCTTAGCTATAATTTGTACTGCCTATAATTAAATACAGCACTGGATGCAAGAGTCTTATGCTAGTGAGTCTGGGTGTCGCATCATAAAAACTTGGGTTAGATTCAAGGTTAAGATTTTATATTTGAAAAAACAAATGAAGCTTCTCGTGTAATTATTTAGATGTTCAGTTATTAACTTTTTAATTCGTTTTGAAAACATAAATCATTATACGTCATTCTGTATCAAAAGTGCCTGATCGTATATAAATAGATATGGTCTATTTTAGTCTCTTTTTTCTTTATCACATTCTTTCAGTTAAATCCTTTTCTCTCAATTTCTTTCTCTCTTTCAGTCTCTCTCTCTCTCTCTCTCTCTCTCAATTTCTCGCTCTCTTTCACTCTTTCTCACTCTCTCTCTCTCTCTCTCTTTTACTCTTTCTTACTCTCTCTCTCTCTCTCTCTCTCTCTCTCTCTGTTACTCTTTATTGTTCTTCCCACTCTTACATTTTTTCTTTCTCTCTTTTCTCTTTCTATTCTTCATTATCTTCTCTTCTCTCTTTCTCTCTTTTATGTTCTCTATCTCTTGGTGTTTTTCTACTTTCTCTCTATTTCTTATTGTCTATCTTTTCTGTTGATTGTAACCTTCTTCATCACTGTCTCTTTCACTCTATTGCCTCTATCTTTCCACTCTCCTTTTCTGTTTATTGTCCTATGTATTTCTTTCTTTCTCTCTCTCTCTTTCTCTTTCTTTTTCTTGCTCTTTCTCCTTCAATCTTCTTTCAACTATATCTTAGAGTTATGCCTTACCCTGTTTCCCTTGTTTTCAATACAAATATACCCCCCCCCCCCCGAACCCTCTCATTGACAGGTGCCGTCGCCGCCTACAACTTCGGTACCAGAAACGTCCAGACCTGGGCTGGTGTTGACGTTGGTACCACTGGTGGAGACTACAGCAATGACGTCATGGCTCGTGCCCAATGGCTACACAACCACGGCTGGAACTAGACGAAATCAGACGATACAGTTTCCAACGATTGCTGTTCAAATTCATCTCAGCGCCAAACATTAGGGACATGGTTATGTCGTTCAAGTTCTATAAATATGTAAATTTTGCTCTCATGGTTTGATTTTGGAATACTTTCTTAGATCGTTTCTGCTTATATAAAATATGAAATAAAATAATAATCTTGTTTTAATTATTATTTCTTTTTTCTCTATATTCATCAAGCATTTTTTTAAAATCTTAACGAGGCTATTTATTAATGTTTAAAAACGCCTTAAAGCTTAAAAAACAATAAAGATAACATTGATCAAAAGGCTATGAATGTAGGTGTAAATTAGAGATTAACATAACGTAGTGATGACCCCCCCAAAAAAAACGACCCACGCCATATATGGCCCGTAGTAAGATGCTCTACGGATCATATGCCCACAATGCAGTATCAAGTCGCAGAGGGTTGGATCGTTTCAACTCGACGATTCTCTGCAGGTCATAAAACGTGAGTCAGAAATTTATAAGCCGAAATAGGTTGAGCATCGTTTCTGAGACAGCAGATTCAATCCAGTGGTCTAAACAGCAGATTCAATCCAGTGGTCTAAACAGCAGATCCAATCCAGTGGTCTAAACAGCAGATTCAATCCAGTGGTCTAAACAGCAGATTCAATCCAGTGGTCTAAACAGCAGATTCAATCCAGTGGTCTAAACAGCAGATTCAATCCAGTGGTCTAAACAGCAGATTCAATCCAGTGGTCTAAACAGCAGATTCAATCTAGTGGTCTAAACAGCAGATTCAATCCAGTGGTCTAAACAGCAGATTCAATCCAGTGGTCTAAACAGCAGATTCAATCCAGTGGTCTAAACAGCAGATTCAATCTAGTGGTCTAAACAGCAGATCCAATCCAGTGGTCTAAACAGCAGATTCAATCCAGTGTTCTAAACAGCAGATCCAATCCAGTGTTCTAAACAGCAGATCCAATCCAGTGATCTAAACAGCAGATTCAATCCAGTGGTCTAAACAGCAGATTCAATCCAGTGGTCTAAACAGCAGATCCAATCCAGTGGTCTAAACAGCAGATCCAATCCAGTGATCTAAACAGCAGATTCAATCCAGTGGTCTAAACAGCAGATTCAATCCAGTGGTCTAAACAGCAGATCCAATCCAGTGGTCTAAACAGCAGATCCAATCCAGTGGTCTAAACAGCAGATCCAATCCAGTGGTCTAAACAGCAGATCCAATCCAGTGGTCTAAACAGCAGATTCAATCCAGTGATCTAAACAGCAGATTCAATCCAGTGGTCTAAACAGCAGATTCGATCCAGTGGTCTAAACAGCAGATTCAATCTAGTGGTCTCAACAGCAGATTCAATCTAGTGGTCTAAACAGCAGATCCAATCAAATGGTTTAAACAGTAGATCCAATCCAGCGGTCTGTCAACTAAAAGTGGCATTGTCATATCATTTCTGAGACAGTAGATCCTATCCAGTGGTCCGTCAGATAAAACTGGCCATCGAATCAATAATAAATTCGAAACGAGCAAACAGCCAATATTTTCGATTTAGAGGTGAACTCCAACATAGATGAGGTTGCATGTAAATGTGTTATGCGCCAGGAGGCCCATGATTCCATTGCAACTGGAGAGCTCTCTGACAGCCACAGAGCAGAAAGGGAAGCACTAGAACTAGCTGCCACCATATTAGCAAATCATCCAAGTACCCCACACTGTCAGATTGTCTTTCTAACCCATGCCAAAACAATCCTCCAAAGTTTGGAAAACTCTGATTCCTCCTATACAAAACTACTCAGGACAGCACTTATAAAGCTAAACAACAGCAAAAAAACTGTTATTCAATGGATACCAGCACATATCGAACTAGAAGGAAATGAGAAGGCTGACACACTCGCCAAGAGTGGGAGAACAAACTCACAATTAAACATTGCACTCTATCCAGAAGAAATGAAGAAACTAATAGTGAATAAAATAAATGAGAAATGGACGAGCTCCCATCCAAATCACAAGAAAGATGACGCTTACTATAAGCTATCCCGACAAGATCAACGTCTAATCTTTCGACTCAGGACCGAACACTACAGAATGAGACAACATATGTTCCGGAAGCTCAAAATTGGAACCAGTGAAATCTGCCCATGTGGAATCACTAGTGGATCCAGAACTTTGGAGTGTGGGGTGCCATTTTTTTCTAAAACCCTAACCCTAACGCCTAGTAAACCCTAACCCTAAGCCTAAACGCGCGTACAGTATATATTAGACTTTTTTTTAAAGTAGTGTTTCTCAAACTTGGCAAAAAAACAACAACAAACAAACAACAATGATAATACTAGTTTGGCTTAAGAAATACTTTTTACTTCATTCAATCTTATGATTTAAACTGATTTGATTATTATTGTTGAATTTATTTATTAAAGTTTTTTAGAAAGTCTGATATTACATTTTTTCTATGCAAAGTATCCTTTAAATTTTATAATTACAACTCAAGATACATGCGAATAAAAAAGCAATGGGACATTAATTAATTATTAAGCAGTATACATTTTAGAAAATCAGCTTCAATGTCAAACTGTTCTCCCGTGCCATGGTGGCAATCTTGTTATGGCATCCATCTACATTGTGCTTCTGGAACCTCACAAATAAAACTGAGGTCGTAATTGATAAGTGGATTTCTAGTCAACTCACAAACGATATCAATCATGCTCCACTGAGGTGTTAACTTAAAGCATAAACAATTTTCTAATGTACCTCCAGATGGCTCTCCAACACCCCAGATAATAGTGGCAGTCATGTTGGGGCTGTGTTTATTAACCCAAACACCTTCTTTTTCTTCATCTGTCATGCCTGTGTATATCAATACGTCAATGTTCATTGTAGTAATGTAATTTACAATGAAGCTGTATTCTGGGTGGCTATCTAGTTCAAGGAGATACCCTCCGAATTCTTCACAAACCGTTTGGGCCTCCGAGTAGCTGAAATGATTTGTCGGTTTCCTCATGTAATAGTGATGCTCATTAAAAAGCAGAGGAGAATAAAAGTCATTCTTCACTAGTCCGTGAGTTAGGGTTTCAATGAAAGATTGCTTTTCGCTCAAACAAGAGTTCGCTTTGTTCACTAATTCCTGTAATGTCGTTATATTCGACTGAGACTCTTTGATAAGATCAAACAAGAGGCCTATATCGTTTGGTAGTACTTCCACTGTGCTGTATTTGGTGACTGGTTTCCCTATGTGATCAAAACCAAATACCTCACACATGTACTTTCCTGTGAGATTGGACTCTGGGAATTTAAAGCGTATGTGCAGAATGGATTCCCCGTTGTTGTCGATCGAGCCGGAAATGACCTCTGCCTCGTGCGAGATGTTGTGGGAGTGACCTTCTAAGGCGTCCACCGAAGCGACGTAAAAGTACAGTGGGTGGTCAGTCAAGTGAGAGTGCGCTATGACCATTGAAAACACTGATGCCATGGACGGCAGGTCGACTTTACGAACTTTACATTCAATGTCAACGGTGAAATTCAAGCCCCGAACCAGGTAGGGAGGGCTCGTTTTAATTGCGACATTATTATCCAAAATCTTTTCATCCTCAGAGAAAGAGAAATTAGAATCTGTAGACAAGCAAAGCTTAAGTTAATTATAACTAGTATTATTGGACATTAACATGCAAAATACAAAAAAAGTACTTTTAAAAAAAAACAAAGTTTATATACAGTGTATCAATTAGTTTGGATTAGTCATGTGACTTGTTATAAGCCTCAGACGACAATCTATAATGGGGACTAGTTTAGCTTATACCACCACTTTAGTCAAGTACTATTTCTTTCCTTTGTTTGAGATACCAAACAAAGTCTTTATTACCAAAAGTTAATTAACTAATTGGTTAATTTTCTTTCAAATAAAATCTTGTGTTGTCAGGTAAAAGAAATAAGTGTGCGATGTTTCAGCTTGATCCGAGATTGAGTGACGGAGAAATAACATGTACAAGCTTTTGGTTTAGACAGACAGATAAACAGACAGACAGAGTAATTTGATAAAAGCTTTGTAAAACACAAAGGTATTTAAAAAGTTTGTGTCAGCCAAAAAAGGGTCCACCCATGAATCATTTGCTATTGGTATTTTCTGCCCACAGGTTGCGACGTAACAGGTCAGTGTTCAGGCCTTCTATGACGATTAGTCCGGGTAAAAAGACTGGTTTCACTATTGACCCTAACCTCCATCCAGTATGGGTGTGGACCGCATATCAAGGGCGATTTTTTGTTTGATAAGCTTAAAAGAAGACACTTTATAGATCAAATCAGTCGATATTTTTCCATGAGTGTCACGGAGAAAAGCAGCTGGAATCAGATGGCCTCTGACAGGAGGGACGCGGAAAACATATTTGAGACAAGCAAAAAAAAAATTGCGGAAGACAGGCGCAGACAAAGAAAAGAAAACTTAAAATAAACACCTTGTGGACAACAGCTTTGTCAGCAAAATTTGCCGGCCGCAAAAGGGTTTACCTGGCCATCTGAAATACTGCCACACCATTAATGTTTGGAATTGAGGAGACACTTCTGGACAGATTAAAAAGTAGAATATCATAAAATACTGAACCAGGGGCGGCCTTAGCAGTGCGCGGGCCCTGGGCGAGCGTCATGTGCGGGGCCCTGAGTTGTAAGGGCATACTGTATATACCGTACCACGTCTAGCTAATGGGCTAAACAATCTCTTCCGCTTTGATATAGCAATACAGTAGGTCCACCTCTAACGCTGTGGTGGCCTAATATTTTGAGCAGGGTCGATGTTATCAGGAGTCATTTCTGGAAAAATCTTCAATTCTGCACACGAGTAAAATTTTGTCCGAATCCCTGCATCACTTCAACAATTCATCGTAGTTCAAAGCCCGTAGATTCTTCAAGTTGTTCAGAAATCCAAAGATTGTTCGAATTTTTTTTTCCATTGAGGTAACTGCTTGATCTACTAGAGCGTAGAACTTTTCAACTTTCGAGGCGGCACTCCCAACGTATTTCTGACAGGGATTTTGTTGTCATGAAAGGCACAGCTTCTTCCAAAATGTTCCACCTTGCAGGTGACGCTGCAGGTATGGTGACTCTGTATGAAACCATAAAAGGTCAATGCTTGGGAGTTGCATTAACAAGTTTAAGGTTATAGTAGTCTTAAGGAGAGTAAATGTTCACTTGAACTCCTTGGTGCTTTCACTTCATGTTTGCACCATTGTCGTATCATTTGCCACGGCGATTTGCGACGTCCAGACCAAGGTTCTCCAGCACAACTAGAAAAGCCTCTGACAAACTCTTTCCTATTGTCAACATCTAGAACTTCGATGACGTGTTCCAGCACCTTAAATTTTGGATCTGATATGTCCACAAAACGTAACAATTCTTTTTATACGATAAGGCCACATAACAGTGCTGTATGACACATTAAAAAATTACTGAGTTTCTAAAAGGAACAGCGTGTATACGTTAATGGAATGGGAAATGATTATCTAGTGGTTTTAAGTGTTTGGTGATGTTCCGTGAAACTGTTTATATCCAAATGTAGTATACGTATATGAAATTAAATCCTGAGAAAACTTGACCTTTGCGTGCCGTCTTAAAACGTATCACCCACGAAAGTCAAGAAAACACTGTATATTTGTTTATTAAAATTTATTTAAATATTCAATTTTTCAAAGGTTGCATCTATGCTACTGCAAATCTTATAAATGACTCTTTCATATACAATTTTTCGTAACCTCAAAACAGGTTTAAACTTGATCACTACACATTGTACTCATAAAGCGTCGATGTTTATATACGACATAAACTATTTGGATTGGCTACTTCATCCTACGCGTTTTTATTAAAACCAAAATTGTATGTTAAGAGCTTAAATTGTAATTATTATCGTAAGATATTGAGAATATATTGAGTAACAAGTCATAGTTTATGAGAACTGATTTAGTTTTCGAAGTTGTTAAAATAAATCTCCGATCGCGGGGCCCCCTTAGGCGCGGGGCCTGGTCAGGTTGCCCCACTTGCCACCCCCTAAGGCCGTTACTGCAGTGAACCATAATTTACATATACAAAAGCAGAACCTAATAAACATTGTAGGCACAAAGATTAAGGTTCATCTCTTATTTCATATGCAAGGACAAATTCATAGAAGTGCTCTTTCTTCCTTATTGCCACAAGAGCAGCATGAAAGGGATTGCGTGAATCAGCCAGGAAAACCAATGACTTAGTAGAGTTTCACTCCTTAATTAGTATGCACGATTAAATAAACACATATACAAATAAGTTAATTGAGGCCCTAGGCGTAGTCCATATGGTGGCCCCAAATGTAATAGAGAGAAGTGCTGAGGACCCTGGGGTCATGTGTTCGAATCTCGGTGAAGACTTGGGATTTTTAATTTCGGGATTTTCAGGGCGCCCCTGAGTCCACACAACTCTAATGGGTACCTGACTTAGCTGGGGAATGTAAAGGCGGTTGGTCGTTGTGCTGGCCACATGACACTCTGCTCGTTAACGGGTGGCCAAAGAAACAGATGACCTTCACATCGTCTGCCCCTGTAGATAGCAAGATCGGAAAAGGGGAACTTTACTTTTAAATGAAATAGAAAGACAAACAATAAGACCCACAATACGCGATGAGGTATAAGCCTTCCTCTATCAAACATAAGTCAAATTCATGTGGCACCCATTATCATTTATGTGCTTCATGGACGATTCATGATCACCTGACTAGAAATAATGTTTCGACATTTCACCAAAAGGAAAAAACAAACAAAGGTCTTCTAACATCTGCAGCCTAACAAGTAGATCTAAACAAAGGTCTTCTAACATATGCAGCCTAACAAGTAGATCTAAACAAAGGTCTTCTAACATCTGCAGCCTAACAAGTAGATTTAAACATTTATAAAAAAAAAACTAATCATAACACAGACTTAGAGCGAGGCTAGCAGACATAGAGCTATAAGGTTCTGATTATCTCATCTTTCTTTTTTGTATTAATGTCTGTGATGTATGGTGTATGTTTCAGATTTTGATAAGCCGACACATTCATATCAAATATAAGATACTGTGAAAGACGAGTTTATCCGATTTGTTAAAAAGTTTCTTTAATATACATAAATTTAGCTTTTTTTTTTTTTTTTGGGGGGGGGGGGGGGCTCGCAGCTGTGGGAGGGACATTAAGCATATATCATAATCTAAAAAACATTCATGTCAAGTTTTATCCAAATTTGTCAAACGGTTTTGATTCCTACAACTTACAGTCTGCTTCATTTATTAGATAGTAAAAGTAATGTACCAATTTCAGACCTTGCGATCTATGAGCCGGGTTAAAGATCATCGGTATTAGTGTTTACAGTAAACAAGCAAAATATTTCGAAAAAATCTTTTTTTTTTTAAAAAAAAAGAAAGTTTATCTAAAGGAGAAGAACTCCGTCTCTAAAACTATATATCTACCAATAAAGTACAGGCTATCTCCCTTACTCGATATCAAACAAATTTATCATCAATAATTAATTGACTAATTGAGTATTTTTGTTTATTGATTCATTTTTAGTAAGTTACATTAATAATTGTTTAAAGTATCAACTTGATCGGAGAATGCGTGAGGAAGACTTAACGTTTACAACTATATTTGAGGACTAAACCCAACAAATTTAGCCATATTAGTAAATACTTAATATTAGTTTCCCTTATTGCTATTAAACAAAATAATTAATTATCAGTAAGTAAATGTATAATTAGTTACTTTTTTTTTAAATTCAAGTCTTGTCTATGTTCATGTATAATTGAATTTTTAAATTGATCCTAAAATGGATGTGGGAGAAATAAGATGTATACATTCTTTACCGGACAGACTGACAGAGTTTATATAAGCTTTGTAAAATGTATTTTAAAAAGGTACAATACAATAATTTGTTTATCCCTACTATAAATAGAAGCTAAGATGATGTCCATATGACACTTACCTCCAAAGGTCAAAGTTATTACAGCACAGAAGACAACAATGATATGCATTATGTTAGCGAGATTGCCTGATAAGCCAACATCGGAACCAAAACCGCTTACAAACTAATACATAGTTGTTTTGATCATCTGTATAACATCCTCGTAAGTCGACAACATGCTATAACCTGAGGAAATCTTATCACTTCTTAAAGTAAGGGGATTTTAAGTACTACAATTATGTACACTTGTGTACACTTGTGTACACTCTGCTGCAAATATTATCATTGCAAAGATAATTTAGGTCCTACTTAAGTTTAAGTAGGCTATTACGATAAAATAAATCTTAACAGCCTTCTAGGAAATAGCCATGAAGATTTATGGCATATAGCATGTATACATACGGATGTACAATATAGTCGTAGTATTTTTCTTTTATTAAAATTATTTAAATTTTAAAACCAGTCTACAACTGCATTGTTTTTATTAATTTTTTTGGTCGATGTAATTATCATCGAAACTTCTTGCACCAAAACGTCTATCGCCAACACAGCCAGCGCCCTTACGGCCTGCGCAAAATGGTTGCGCCAAAACGTCCATCGCCAACACAGCCGGCGCCCTTACGGCCTGCGCAAAATGGTTGCGCCAAAACGTCCATCGCCAACACAGGCAGCGCCCTTACGGCCTGCGCAAAACAGTTGCGCCAAAACGTTGTTGATGTTGCCCAAACCATTTTGTTAACAAACTTGATTTTTTACTTCTTTTTTGTCAACATAAAAACCTGACTGGGTGTTTAATTACTCCTGCAGAGTGGTTGATGGCTTTTCAAACAAACCATACAAAGCACTTTCGCGACCCTTCAATGTACAATTGATCGCTGAATGTCTCCTTGTCCAACAGCTGAAAGAGCACGCACAGAAACGAGGCAGCATGTTGTCCTGAGTGGGACCTTTAAGGGAGAGGGGTCACTGGTAAGAAATAAAGGGAATTAATGTACAGTTACCCAAACAATACAATTAAAGGCATGTCTGTGTCCTGGTGCGTATTTAAAAACACTCAATTCGTGGAGAATTTTAATACACATTACAACTTATCCTCAATCCGTAGGGGGTGATACAGTGACAGAGATAAAAGGTTTGATTCATACTTGAGATTATCATATTGAAAATTAACACATCGGAAATTATAAAGTAAAAAATCTCAAGAATGTTCAAATAAACTTCAATGTTTTAAACTCCATCAAGATAATTGAGCTGCAAACGGAGGAGCTTAGAAAATGTGAAGGTGCAGTGCAAAAATAAATGCACGAAAAGTAGATTATAACACTTTATTTAGTCTGTACCCCGGATATAAAAAAAAAAAACCCTAGCTACCGATATTTATAGTTTTTCTACCACAGAAGAAAATCTCTGATATACTTAATGAATAATCAACGCATACTGTGACTAGATAAACCCAGACCATTGAATGTTATTGTTTGACAGTTGCAATGTGGACAAGTTGAACACGCTCTTCACGTAAAGTAATAGAAGGATTATGACATTGAGATGTCGTTGTTAAGATGTCGTTATTAAGATGGCGTTGTTAAGATGGTGTTATTAGTATGTGATTGTTAGGATTGCGTTTCCAAGATGTCGTTGTCAAGATGTTGTTGTTAAAATGTCATAGCTAAGATGTCGTTTTTAGGATGTCATTGTTACGTTGTCCTTTTTAACATGTCGTTGTTGTTATGTCGTGTTAACATCTCGTCGTTAACATGTCGTTGTTAAGATGTTGTTAAGATGACATTGTTAATATATGTCATTATTAGAATTTCGTTGTTAAGATGTCGTTTGGAACATGTCATTGTTAGAAGCAAATTGTCATATATTCCTGTCAGTTGTAAGAGTCTCATGTAAGGGACCAGCGCCACGATCACTTCATGTCTTTGTTAACATGTTGTTGTTATTTTGAGTTGTTAACATGTCGTTGATATTTTGTCGTTGTTAACATGTCGTTGTTATTTTGTCGTAGTTATTTTGTCGTTGTTATTTTGTCGTTGTTAACATGTCGTTGTTATTTTGTCGTTGTTAACATGTCGTTGTTAACATGTCGTTGTTATTTTGTCGTTGTTAACATGTCGTTGTTAACATGTCGTTGTTATTTTGTCGTTGTTAACATGTCGTTGTTAACATGTCGTTGTTATTTTGAAGTTGTTAACATGTCGTTGTTATTTTGTCGTTGTTAACATGTCGTTGTTATTTTGTCGTTGTTAACATGTCGTTGTTAACATGTCGTTGTTATTTTGTCGTTGTTAACATGTCGTTGTTAACATGTCGTTGTTATTTTGTCGTTGTTAATATGTCGTTGTTATTTTGTCGTTGTTAACATGTCGTTGTTATTTTGTCGTTGTTAACATGTCGTTGTTATTTTGTCGTTGTTATTTTGTCGTTGTTAACATGTCGTTGTTATTTTGTCGTTGTTAACACGTCGTTGTTAACATGTCGTTGTTATTTTGTCGTTGTTAACATGTCGTTGTTAACATGTCGTTGTTATTTTGTCGTTGTTAACATGTCGTTGTTAACATGTCGTTGTTATTTTGTCGTTGTTAACATGTCGTTGTTATTTTGTCGTTGTTAACATGTCGTTGTTAACATGTCGTTGTTATTTTGTCGTTGTTAACATGTCGTTGTTTACATGTCGTTGTTATTTTGTCGTTGTTAACATGTCGTTGTTAACATGTAGTTGTTATTTTGTCGTTGTTAACATGTCGTTGTTAACATGTCGTTGTTAACATGTCGTTGTTAACATGTCGTTGTTAACATGTCGTTGTTATTTTGAAGTTGTTAACATGTCGTTGTTAACATGTCGTTGTTAACATGTCGTTCTTATTTTGAAGTTGTTAACATGTCGTTGTTATTTTGTCGTTGTTAACATGTCGTTGTTATTTTGTCGTTGTTAACATGTCGTTGTTATTTTGTCGTTGTTAACATGTCGTTGTTAACATGTCGTTGTTAACATGTCGTTGTTAACATGTCGTTGTTATTTTGTCGTTCTTAACATGTCGTTGTTAACATGTCGTTGTTATTTTGTCGTTGTTAACATGTCGTTGTTAACATGTCGTTGTTATTTTGAAGTTGTTAACATGTCGTTGTTATTTTTCGTTGTTAACATGTCGTTGTTATTTTGTCGTTGTTAACATGTCGTTGTTAACATGTCGTTGTTATTTTGTCGTTGTTAACATGTCGTTGTTATTTTGAGTTGTTAACATGTCGTTGATATTTTGTCGTTGTTAACATGTCGTTGTTATTTTGTCGTTGTTATTTTGTCGTTGTTAACATGTCGTTGTTATTTTGTCGTTGTTAACATGTCGTTGTTAACATGTCGTTGTTATTTTGTCGTTGTTAACATGTCGTTGTTAACATGTCGTTGTTATTTTGTCGTTGTTAACATGTCGTTGTTAACATGTCGTTGTTATTTTGAAGTTGTTAACAAGTCGTTGTTATTTTGTCGTTGTTAACATGTCGTTGTTATTTTGTCGTTGTTAACATGTCGTTGTTAACATGTCGTTGTTATTTTGTCGTTGTTAACATGTCGTTGTTAACATGTAGTTGTTATTTTGTCGTTGTTAACATGTCGTTGTTAACATGTCGTTGTTAACATGTCGTTGTTAACATGTCGTTGTTAACATGTCGTTGTTATTTTGAAGTTGTTAACATGTCGTTGTTAACATGTCGTTGTTAACATGTCGTTCTTATTTTGAAGTTGTTAACATGTCGTTGTTATTTTGTCGTTGTTAACATGTCGTTGTTATTTTGTCGTTGTTAACATGTCGTTGTTATTTTGTCGTTGTTAACATGTCGTTGTTAACATGTCGTTGTTAACATGTCGTTGTTAACATGTCGTTGTTATTTTGTCGTTCTTAACATGTCGTTGTTAACATGTCGTTGTTATTTTGTCGTTGTTAACATGTCGTTGTTAACATGTCGTTGTTATTTTGAAGTTGCTAACATGTCGTTGTTATTTTTCGTTGTTAACATGTCGTTGTTATTTTGTCGTTGTTAACATGTCGTTGTTAACATGTCGTTGTTATTTTGTCGTTGTTAACATGTCGTTGTTATTTTAAGTTGTTAACATGTCGTTGATATTTTGTCGTATTTAACATGTCGTTGTTATTTTGTCGTTGTTATTTTGTCGTTGTTAACATGTCGTTGTTATTTTGTCGTTGTTAACATGTCGTTGTTAACATGTCGTTGTTATTTTGTCGTTGTTAACATGTCGTTGTTAACATGTCGTTGTTATTTTGTCGTTGTTAACATGTCGTTGTTAACATGTCGTTGTTATTTTGAAGTTGTTAACATGTCGTTGTTAACATGTCGTTGTTATTTTGAAGTTGTTAACAAGTCGTTGTTATTTTGTCGTTGTTAACATGTCGTTGTTATTTTGTCGTTGTTAACATGTCGTTGTTAACATGTCGTTGTTATTTTGTCGTTGTTAACATGTCGTTGTTATTTTGTCGTTGTTAACATGTCGTTGTTATTTTGTCGTTGTTAACATGTCGTTGTTATTTTGTCGTCGTTAACATGTCGTTGTTATTTTGTCGTTGTTAACATGTCGTTGTTATTTTGTCGTTGTTATTTTGTCGTTGTTAACATGCCGTTGTTATTTTGTCGTTGTTAACATGTCGTTGTTATTTTGTCGTTGTTAACATGTCGTTGTTAACATGTCGTTGTTAACATGTCGTTGTTATTTTGTCGTTGTTAATATGTCGTTGTTATTTTGTCGTTGTTAACATGTCGTTGTTCTTTTGTCGTTGTTAACATGTCGTTGTTATTTTGTCGTTGTTATTTTGTCGTTGTTATTTTGTCGTTGTTAACATGTCGTTGTTATTTTGTCGTTGTTAACATGTCGTTGTTATTTTGTCGTTGTTAACATGTCGTTGTTATTTTGTCGTTGTTAACATGTCGTTGTTATTTTGTCGTTGTTAACATGTCGTTGTTATTATGTCGTTGTTAACATGTCGTTGTTATTTTGTCGTTGTTAATATGTCGTTGTTATTTTGTCGTTGTTAACATGTCGTTGTTCTTTTGTCGTTGTTAACATGTCGTTGTTATTTTGTCGTTGTTATTTTGTCGTTGTTATTTTGTCGTTGTTAACATGTCGTTGTTATTTTGTCGTTGTTAACATGTCGTTGTTATTTTGTCGTTGTTAACATGTCGTTGTTATTTTGTCGTTGTTAACATGTCGTTGTTATTTTGTCGTTGTTAACATGTCGTTGTTATTTTGTCGTTGTTAACATGTCGTTGTTATTTTGTCGTTGTTAACATGTCGTTGTTATTTTGTCGTTGTTAACATGTCTATGTTAACATGTCGTTGTTATTTTGTCGTTGTTAACATGTCGTTGTTAACATGTCGTTGTTATTTTGTCGTTGTTAACATGTCGTTGTTAACATGTCGTTGTTATTTTGTCGTTGTTAACATGTCGTTGTTAACATGTCGTTGTTATTTTGTCGTTGTTAACATGTCGTTGTTATTTTGTCGTTGTTAACATGTCGTTGTTATTTTGTCGTTGTTAATATGTCGTTGTTATTTTGTCGTTGTTAACATGTCGTTGATATTTTGTCGTTGTTAACATGTCGTTGTTATTTTGTCGTTGTTAACATGTCGTTGTTATTTTGTCGTTGTTAACATGTCTATGTTAACATGTCGTTGTTATTTTGTCGTTGTTAACATGTCGTTGTTAACATGTCGTTGTTATTTTGTCGTTGTTAACATGTCGTTGTTAACATGTCGTTGTTATTTTGTCGTTGTTAACATGTCGTTGTTAACATGTCGTTGTTATTTTGTCGTTGTTAACATGTCGTTGTTAACATGTCGTTGTTATTTTGTCGTTGTTAACATGTCGTTGTTAACATGTAGTTGTTATTTTGTCGTTGTTAACATGTAGTTGTTATTTTGTCGTTGTTAACATGTCGTTGTTAACATGTCGTTGTTAACATGTCGTTGTTAACAAGTCGTTGTTATTTTGAAGTTGTTAACATGTCGTTGTTAACATGTCGTTGTTAACATGTCGTTCTTATTTTGAAGTTGTTAACATGTCATTGTTATTTTGTCGTTGTTAACATGTCGTTGTTATTTTGTCGTTGTTAACATGTCGTTGTTATTTTGTCGTTGTTAACATGTCGTTGTTATTTTGTCGTAGTTATTTTGTCGTTGTTATTTTGTCGTTGTTAACATGTCGTTGTTATTTTGTCGTTGTTATTTTGTCGTCGTTAACATGTCGTTGTCATTTTGTCGTTGTTAACATGTCGTTGTTAACATGTTGTTGTTATTTTGAGTTGTTAACATGTCGTTGATATTTTGTCGTTGTTAACATGTCGTTGTTATTTTGTCGTAGTTATTTTGTCGTTGTTATTTTGTCGTTGTTAACATGTTGTTGTTATTTTGTCGTTGTTAACATGTCGTTGGTAACATGTCGTTGTTATTTTGTCGTTGTTAACATGTCGTTGTTAACATGTCGTTGTTATTTTGTCGTTGTTAACATGTCGTTGTTATTTTGTCGTTGTTAACATGTCGTTGTTATTTTGTCGTTGTTATTTTGTCGTTGTTAACATGCCGTTGTTATTTTGTCGTTGTTAACATGTCGTTGTTAACATGTTGTTGTTATTTTGAGTTGTTAACATGTCGTTGATAATTTGTCGTTGTTAACATGTCGTTGTTATTTTGTCGTAGTTATTTTGTCGTTATTATTTTGTCGTTGTTAACATGTCGTTGTTATTTTGTCGTTGTTAACATGTCGTTGGTAACATGTCGTTGTTATTTTGTCGTTGTTAACATGTCGTTGTTAACATGTCGTTGTTATTTTGTCGTTGTTAACATGTCGTTGTTAACATGTCGTTGTTATTTTGTCGTTGTTAACATGTCGTTGTTATTTTGACGTTGTTATTTTGTCGTTGTTAACATGCCGTTTTTATTTTGTCGTTGTTAACATGTCGTTGTTAACATGTTGTTGTTATTTTGAGTTGTTAACATGTCGTTGATATTTTGTCGTTGTTAACATGTCGTTGTTATTTTGTCGTAGTTATTTTGTCGTTGTTATTTTGTCGTTGTTAACATGTCGTTGTTATTTTGTCGTTGTTAACATGTCGTTGGTAACATGTCGTTGTTATTTTGTCGTTGTTAACATGTCGTTGTTAACATGTCGTTGTTATTTTGTCGTTGTTAACATGTCGTTGTTAACATGTCGTTGTTATTTTGAAGTTGTTAACATGTCGTTGTTATTTTGTCGTTGTTAACATGTCGTTGTTATTTTGTCGTTGTTAACATGTCGTTGTTAACATTTCGTTGTTATTTTGTCGTTGTTAACATGTCGTTGTTATTTTGTCGTTGTTAACATGTCGTTCTTATTTTGTCGTTGTTAACATGTCGTTGTTATTTTGTCGTTGTTAACATGTCGTTGTTATTTTGTCGTTGTTAACATGTCGTTCTTATTTTGTCGTTGTTAACATGTCGTTGTTATTTTGTCGTTGTTAACATGTCGTTGTTATTTTGTCGTTGTTAACATGTCGTTGTTATTTTGTCGTTGTTATTTTGTCTTTGTTAACATGTCGTTGTTATTTTGTCGTTGTTAACATGTCGTTGTTATTTTGTCGTTGTTAACATGTCGTTGTTAACATGTCGTTGTTATTTTGTCGTTGTTATTTTGTCGTTGTTAACATGTCGTTGTTATTTTGTCGTTGTTAACATGTCGTTGTTATTTTGTCGTTGTTATTTTGTCTTTGTTAACATGTCGTTGTTATTTTGTCGTTGTTAACATGTCGTTGTTATTTTGTCGTTGTTAACATGTCGTTGTTAACATGTCGTTGTTATTTTGTCGTTGTTAACATGTCGTTGTTATTTTGTCGTTGTTAACATGTCGTTGTTATTTTGTCGTTGTTAATATGTCGTTGTTATTTTGTCGTTGTTAACATGTCGTTGTTATTTTGTCGTTGTTAACATGTCGTTGTTATTTTGTCGTTGTTAACATGTCGTTGTTTATTTGTCGTTGTTAACATGTCGTTGTTATTTTGAGTTGTTAACATGTCGTTGTTATTTTGAGTTGTTAACTTGTCGTTGTTATTTTGTCGTTGTTAACATGTCGTTGTTATTTTGTCTTTGTTAACATGTCGTTGTTATTTTGTCGTTGTTAACATGTCGTTGTTATTTTGTCTTTGTTAACATGTCGTTGTTATTTTGTCGTTGTTAACATGTCGTTGTTATTTTGTCGTTGCTTTTATGTCGTTGTTATTTTGTCGTTACTAACATGTCATTGTCAGAAGCAAATTGTCAACAATTCCTGTCAGTTGTAAGAGTCTGATGTTAGAAGAACAGCGCCACGAACTTGTCATGAAAGCACTTCAGCGGAACGTGGCATGTAGAAATGGATCTCGTCAAGTCACCACTAAGATTGAGCAGTTAATTAAACAAATCAAAGCACTCGACCTGTAAATTACCAATAACTTTATTTTATCCATTCTCCGGCATCATTAGCTTTAACAGCATTCGCTTAGAAACAACGTTTGACTGAACTCAGATGTTTTGTCTTAGTTTTACCACTACTTATTAAGTTCACTTCATTAAAAGTTACCGAGATGCAGTGGTACACGGTAAGTTTGAATAATAAAATATAAATAAATGAAAAAATAAATTATAGCTTTTATTTAGCGCTACTTTCATGCTTATAGGCTCAGAGCGCTATGGTTCAATCTCATTTGTGGACAAGTTGGGGGGGGGGGGAGAGGGGAAGGTATCTGGGAGAAGGTTTTCCTTGCTGCCTTTATTCACTCAGTAAATACAACTCTGCTCGAGTCGGGTGTCGAACCTCGAACCCCCTTCGTAGGTAGCCTAGCCAAGCTAAGAACTTAGCCTCTCGACCACGCTTCCCACCAAATATAAAGCTAACGAGAGTGTTATGAATTTAGGAGGCGCCGTGGCTGATCGGTATAGCGCTTGTCTTCTGAACCTTTGTTTAAATTCTTGTGAAGACTGGCATTTTTAATTTCCGGATATTTGAGCGCCTCTGAGTCCACCCAGCTCTAATTGGTTCCTGACATTAGTTGGGAGGTTGTGCTGACCATATGACACCCTCGTTAACCGTAGGCCACAGAAACAGATGACCTTTACATCATCTGCCCTATAGATCTCAGGGTCTGAAAGGGGAACTTTACTTTTTAAAGAGAACGTAATGTATTTATGCCTACCATGTCTACGTTGGATGTGGCAAAATATGTAGATCAAAGCTAGGACTGCATACCCACATGATATTCTGCACTGCACTTAATCTTCGGCTTGAGGAAGTGCTGTAGTTGTGTAGTAAAAATAATAGAAACGGAAAAAATCCGATTTTAGTTTCACGTGACCAGTCTGTCTGTCTGTCTGTCCGTCCGTCATGATTGGAACTCAAGAATTTGAACGCATAGAAAATCCAATTCATGTTTCTTTGTAAATGTCATGTTGATCTAAGAATGCAAAAAGCATTGAGATTGCGCTAAGCAAAAACAATTGGTAAAAATATTTCTAATCCCTGACTCTTTCTCTGTCTCTTTCTACGACCATGATCATCTAGTCCAGTGATTCCCAAAGTGGTCTATATAGACCCCCAGGGGTCTACGAAGACTTTCAAGGGGTCTACGAAAGTGAAAAAACAAATTGGGGGTCCATGAGATGTCCAAGGGGGTCTATGATAATAGATTTCATATAAGCAGGTCGTGACTTTAATTTTTACATCCCATTAATGTAATTCTTCACACTATATATAATTTGTAACTTAGTTAATCATTTAAATATTCAAACGAAAAATTGTTATATTGAATTTCAATACTTATAAAAATAACTTAATTTTGTGTTCATGTAAATAATGTTTAACAAAAAGAAATGTAGACTGTCTAGCGTTGATTATATAAAATTGTTCATTCTTTCCTTGTCAACCAAGCGGTTACCGATTGCCTTTTTTATGACGATATGAAACTAATTACGCTTGAGGATCTTCTGCGACAATATCACCCTGATAAAAAGATATAGATTTGAGAAACTTTTGAACATTCAAAGATAAAGTTCAGAATAGACCCACAAAATCTCTAATCAACATCATGTAGAGAAGATGGTGGTTTATGAGTCTTACAATATCTGTTCACTTATAGCAAAATAAGAGTGTGGTGGTAGTGGTTAAGCGCTTGGCTTCCGTAATTGGGGTCCTGGGTTCGAATCTCTGTGAATTTTGAATTTCAGGATTTTCAGGGCTCCCCTGAGTCCACCCATCTCTAATGGGTACCTGAATTATGTTAGTAAAAGTAAAGGCGGTTGGTCGGTGTTCTGCCCACATGACACCCTGCTCGTTAACCTTTGGCCAAAGAAACATGACCATAACATCATCACAATGTCTGAAAGGGGAAATTTACTTATTTATGGTAAAATGCGGAAAACACCATAGGTGTAGTTGTAGTTTTAAAACCTGTTTTACACAAACCCACATCTGATATTATTAAAAGAATTTCTTTAAGCAACAATACATTTCAAGGTTGCTTCGGTGGCATGAGTTATAAAATTAAAAGCTTCATATGTAATTCTTTGCAAACGACATATATAAGTTTGGGCTCAGCAGCGTCACAGGTTCTGACAGGATGTAGTGGTGTGTGCTGCAAACTGCATTATGGTCGCCGGCTCCTTATTTTTCCTCAGGTTAAACAACAAAACCTTTCCCATGTTTGAGTTGCAAGACAGGAGAGTTTTGAATTCAGTTTTACTTCTGTTAGGTGGGTAGCCAGCCAAGACTAATGAGCCCTTCCTGCTCGAAGCTTACTGGTTTAGGCGACAGTCACTCGCCTTCGCTCTTTCTCCCGATAGTGATAACATCTTCGCGCAGACACAATATTTGAGCAACTCGTGAAACGTCAACAAATACACGAGAAACTGCTCTTTGCGAAAACTCTTACAATGATACTTAAGGCCATTGTGTTTGGAGATTCCAGCAATATATATTGCTATTTTAATTGGTTTTGAATTTTATCAATAAAAAAGAGAGATCTCTAAAATCTCTAATATGTAGCTTTAAATTACTTTTTCACTTTTCAACTCTCTACCGATAGAAATTAGGAGGCGTTTTGGCTGAGCGGTAAAGTGCTTGGCTTCTGAACCGGGGGTCCCGAGTTTGAATCCTGTTGAAGACTTGGATTTTTAATTTCGGAATCTTTTGGGCGCCTCTGAGGCCACCCAGCTCTAATGGGTACCTGACATTAGTTGGGGAAAGTAAAGGCTGTTGGTCGTTGTGCTGGCCACATGACACCCTCGATAATCGTAGGCCACAGAAACAGATGACCTTTACATCATCTGTTCTATCGACCACAAGGTCTCAGGGGAACTTTACTTTTTGTACAGATAGAAATTAGTTTTAAAAAAAAATGTTGAATTTGCAAAAATTTGAAAGTTAAGCAGGGGGTCTACCGATAACCAGAAAACATGGCAAGGGGTCTACGAGACAAAAAAGTTTGGGAACCACTGATCTAGTCGCAGGGGGACTCCAGACAGAGGGGTCTTTGAAGAGCCTGGCCACGGGATAAAATCATTTTCCGGGTCAGATGTGGTCATCTTGAACCATACGTGGACATCTAAACAGGGTGGCAACCACCCCATACCCCGCACCTAACAAGGGATAACCGCGTAAAGAGAATATTATTGTTGGTTTAGATCAATTAAAAATTTTAATTACATTACAGTTCTAAACTAGTTGATACAATTACACTAAATATAAACTTTTTTAAAATATGTGTTTTTATGTATTACTCTTGATCAACTAGACAATGGAACACTATCCGAATAGGAACCTTATGTTTTTCATTGAACTGATGATGTTAACTATTAACCTGTTTCTTTTTGTTTTAGCTGCAAATACTTTACAAAATCTGTCCTCTTGTTACAATTGTATTTATATTAGTGGCATGCACGCTCGCCAGAGAGTTGAAAGGTTACGCTGAGGTCAAGGACTGTCACGACGAGAGCGTCCACCTGCTTGACAGCTACCTTGAGATTTTTTCGAATAACAGTGACGACCTGACTCGCCTGCAGTGTGCAATGCTGTGCCAGAGGGAAGATATATGCAAGCTGGCGGTGTTCGTAGAGCTGCTACTAACGACAAGATGTCTGATGTTCGAACCTAAGCTTCTCGAAGGTAAAAACAATACTTATTGGTGTCAGACTTGAAACTTAAATCTGAAGTAAAATCTTGTTTAGATGAAATTTTGTTTGAAATAAATCTGTATTTTTGTATTGCTTATATCGCTCATAATGATCACATTCTTTCTCTCTTTTACTAGCACTCACGTTCTGACATAATAATTCATGAATTCTTATTTACTCAGGTACTCTCATTCCCTCCCTCCTTCCCTCGGTCCCACTCTCACTCACTCTCACGTCTTCTTATTCATATTAGTTATAACTCTCTCTGTCTCTTATTTGCGCACACGCTAATTGTAACAACCAAGCGTCAACAAACATCTCATTAACAGGTAGTCAAACGTACACAACTACCTCATTAGCAGATAGTCAAGCGTCAACAACCACGTCATCAGCAGGTAGCCAAGCGTCATCAACCACCTCATCCATAGATAACCAATGGTTTATAACCACCTTATCAGAAGGTAGCCAATCGTCATCAACCACATCATCAGCAGGTAGCCAATCGTCATCAACCACCTCATCCATAGATAACCAAATGTTAATAAGCACCTTATCAGCAGATAGCCAAGCGTCAACAACCACATCGTCAGCAGGTAGCCAAGCGTCAACAACCACATCGTCAGCAGGTAGCCAAGCGTCAATAACCACATCGTCAGCAGGTAGCCAAGGGTCAGCAAGCACATTATCAGCAGGTAGCCAATCGTCATCAACCACCTCATCCATAGATAACCAAGTGTTTATAATCACCTTATCAGAAGGTAGCCAATTGTCATCAACCACATCATCAGCAGGTAGCCAATCGTCATCAACCACCTCATCCATAGATAACCAAATGTTAATAACCACCTTATCAGCAGGTAGCCAAGGGTCAGCAAGCACATTATCAGCAGGTAGCCAATCGTCATCAACCATCTCATCCATAGATAACCAAGTGTTTATAATCACCTTATCAGAAGGTTGCCAATTGTCATCAACCACATCATCAGCAGGTAGCCAATCGTCATCAACCACCTCATCCATAGATAACCAAATGTTAATAACCGCCTTATCAGCGCCAACAACCACATCATCAGCAGGTAGCCAATCGTCATCAACCACCTCATCTTTAGATAACCAAGTGTTAATAACCACCTTATCAGCAGGTAGCCAAGCGCCAACAACCACATCGTCAGCAGGTAGCCAAGCGCCAACAACCACATCGTCAGCAAGTAGCCAAGCGCCAACAACCACCTCATCAACAGGTAGCCAAGCGCCAAGTACCACATCTAAAGCTATTCAAGAGTATGATATGCCAATATATCATTGGATCGTCAGTATTCTTAGAATTGCCTACAATAATTCAGACCTTGACGTTGACGAGGAGTTCGAAAGTGCAGAAACTCAAAATCCTTCAACCGAATTAATCACTGAGTGTAAGATCATACTATTTAAGTAACAATTACCGAACTCTAACCGTTCGTTAGAAATGATTGTTATCTTTATGACATAAGATTGTATGTCTTTTTTTTTTATTGTTCTGACTCTGACACGTTTCCACACGAGACAAGAACATGTCTGTCGCACGATTACACACGAGACAAGAACTTGTCTGTCGCACGTTTCCACACGAGACAAGAACATGTCTGTCGCACGATTACACACGAGACAAGAACTTGTCTGTCGCACGATTTCACACGAGACAAGAACATGTCTGTCGCACGTTTCCACACGAGACAAGAACATGTCTGTCGCACGATTCCACACGAGACAAGAACATGTCTGTCGCACGATTACACACGAGACAAGAACTTGTCTGTCGCACGTTTCCACACGAGACAAGAACATGTCTGTCGCACGATTCCACACGAGACAAGAACATGTCTGTCACACGATTTCACACGAGACAAGAACATGTCTGTCGTGTGCGCGTGATGGTTTTTTCATTGTTTTTTTTAGATATATGAACTATTTGTTTGTTTTGCGCTATTTGTTGTCATGAATCTGTGTATGTAAGACATCATGAATCTCTCTGTGTGTAAGACGTCATGAATCTGTGTCTGTAAGACTTCATGAATGTGTGTAAGACGTCATGAATATATATTTGTGTGTAAGACATCATGAATATGTGTGTGTGTAAGACGTCATGAATTTGTGTGTGTAGGACGTCAAGAATCTGTGTGTGTGTGTGTGTGTGTGTAAGACGTCATGAACATGTGTCTGTAAGAATTCATGAATGTGTGTAAGACGTCATGAATATATTTGTGTGTAAGACATCATGAATATGTGTGTGTGTAAGACGTCATGAATTTGTGTGTGTAGGACGTCATGAATCTGTGTGTGTAAGACGTCATGAATATCTCTCTCTCTGTGTGTGTGTAAGACGTTATGAACATGTGTCTGTAAGACTTCATGAATGTGTGTAAGACGTCATGAATATATTTGTGTGTAAGACATCATGAATTTGTGTGTGTAGGACGTCATGACTTAGTTTCTTCTACTTTCGCTTGGGAAGATGTTTGGGCCGATGGACCCACTGTTTCCCCGTTGTAACAGGGTGCTGTGTCTGGGGCCGTATTGAGTCAGGCTTCGGGACGTTTAAGCCAGGTGGTTGCTGAGTCGGGCCTTGGTTAGTGAAATGTCTTGTCTCCGCCCATGTAATTGTTGGCGTTCCTGGGCCAGGTTTAAATGTGTTTGTGAGCTGTCTTATTTATTCATTTTACATTGTATGCATTGACATTATAACACAGCTTAAGTTGTCATGTCATTCATCATCCATTTAAATTCCATAACCAAGTGTCGACCATTTATTTATGGTTTACAGTTCATTTATTTAACTTGTGCTTTTGTGTTTGGTGCAGTTATTATTTGTTATGAACAGGTCTATGCTTTAGACATAATCTCTATTTTTTTAATAAATTAAAACTAGAATCTATGTTTAAATTCTTTTCTTTTTCTTTCCAAATTATGACACTAGCCTTATTGCAGTATATCCTACATGTCAATCATCAACCCTGTCTTCCGTATTGTTGAGACATATACGTTGGTATATTTGGTAAATACTAGCAGGGCCGGTCTTAAGCCACTGCAACCTATGCGGTCGCAGTGGGCCCCGCGCTTTCATAGGCCCCGCGCTAATTCAGGGTCTAATTATTAAATTAAAAAATATATACGAAAAACTACTGGAAATCTCCTGAATTTATTACAATCTCCTGAAAACTCTTTAAAATCTCCTGAAAAATAGACAAAATTATCATTTGTGGGTGTCATTAATTGAGGAAAACGCCTACCCTATGCGTTATAAAAGGAAAAAAGGCATTGTCAGCTTTCATGTAATAATCGGGGCGAATTTATACCTTAATCGGAAGTTCCAATACTTTATTTACTTTTATAGTCACTATATGCCATTGGTTACAAGGTTTGTAAAGTAAAGATCGCAATTTTTAACTTAGTAAAGTCGATTTTATTTCTTATACAAAATCTTAATTTTCACTTATTGTCCTTATACCCACACAGACTAGGCCCAGCGCAATCAGTTTCGCATAGGGCCCCGCAATTGCTAGGACCGGCCCTGAATACTAGCAGCACGTTTTAGTCATAAACAGGACAAATTTTTCGGTTTGAAGTTACAAACGTAGCTATTTTTTTTTAAAAATAAAGGTTTAAGTAAAAAAAGAAAAAAAAGAATTTGTGTTTCACTTAAACTCCTAAGCGGCCTCAACGGGTCAGCAATGCTGTTAATGACGTAGGTTTCGATATTTACAGCACGAGTATAACAAGACGTGGCAACGAGCTATTGGTCTAAACTGCCCACAGGTTGTGACGTTGCAGGTCAGTGTTCAGGCCTACTACAACGATGTTTCTCGGTCCATGGCACTCAGTACACTGAAGTCTTGTAAAGCCTGGCATGTGGAGTCTGGACTTGGCGGCCTGGGCGAAACGTCAAAAAAAAAACAACTAGACAAATCGGAAAGAAAGGCAAATACCAGCACAAAAAAAGCTGTGGAGCACTCTAGACCAGAACAAGACACACAGGTCTCTGGTCATCGACTGCACCCAAACTCGTCCCCTGACGTCTTGACCAAATCTTGCTTTCCGGAAAAGGATGGGCTTTAGGGCGAGATAGTGAGGTCGACGTGTTGAGCGAATCCTTCTCGCTTTAATAAAAAAAAAAAAAATTCAGCGCGTAACGTAGTTATCCCCCCCCCCCCCACATATGCAAAGCCCTCAACCCTCTGGATGACGAAAGTGGTCATCATCGAACCACGATGGACGAACAAAATATATATAGGAGGAAATGTTCAAATGTGTTGTTTTCTTTTTCAAAGCAATACTTAGCAATTTCAGTTAGAAAGTAATGAAAAATCATACTTAGTACTGAACCTTATATAAGTGAGTAAGAACAAGTCTCTCTCTCTCTCTTTAGTAACTGTAAGTGTATTGGTTTTATTTTACAGGAGGAAATAAATGTACATCTAGGTCATCTGTAACAATCATTTTCAAAACATTTCAACATAATTGGTTTAGTAAAAGGTAAAGATAAGGAAAATTAAAACCCTTAGAGCTAACGAGGAGTAATGGATTAACACTACAGAAATAAAAGCTTATCGTAATGAGAACATTGTGTATCGGACTATATCCCTTTGAGAAAGTCAAAGGGAAAAGATTGAATGGGCCCTTCAATCAACATGATTGGGGACAAAAGAAGGGGAGGGGGGGGGGCTTTACCTTGTCATGCAAAGTAAATTTGACTCATTACTGTCTTTAACTTAAATTACCGTCTAAGATAAGGTGTTGCCTTTGTGTTCAGATTGGAGGTCAACTTGAGATAAGTATTTTTATCTACGAACTGTTCAACATATTCTTTTTGAATAAAAAAAGGTCAAATAACTAATTCTATACCAGAGGATTAACAGTGACATTGGTAGGGTCTAATTAGTAAACATGTATTTGAGATTAATTCATGCATTCCTGAAGTTAAATAAAATATTTAATGTTCCAATTAAAAAAAATATATTGCTCCTAAATTGATGACGGCGCGGTGACCGAGCGGTAAAGGGCTTGGCTTCCAAACCATGGTGCTGGGTTTGAATCCTGGTGGAAGTTAAGCTTTACACATACACATAAATTAGTCATTGGTTTTCTAACCTTAAGCATTACACAGAGTTCACCTTCCAATTAACGATTAAATCATTTTATTTAGCATAATGTATACGAGGGTATTGAGTAGCCACTACAACTTTTTTTTAAATACAATATAAATTTTTTGGCAGCAACACATTAAAGCTACACATTCTTGAGGAAAGAAATTAAATCCTTTGCAAATAAGCTCTTCAGCCCTAAGCTAATACGAGGCATCTTCAACGTCTTTACAAGTACTGAATTTAAAAGGGTATAGCTAACTGAGATTCTTCAACAGGTCCTCAGGAGAAGAAAGCCTCAAAGAGATGTAACAGTTAAACATGAATTAGGTACAACAAATATGTGTACATAAACTTTTAATTTTAAATGTATCTAATGATACAATAATTTGGGAACCCATCAAATGCTGACATTAATATGAATGAAAATTTACAACAAATAAATAACACGTAAAAGAATAACTAGGGTATACAAATGTATTACAGGATATAAGTTTTTTACATAAATATATGCATCTCCTAGCCAACAGCGGACCCACAGGTGCCGCCTATGAGTTGGTGTTAACACAAACTCCATTTGCTAACTTGTAACTGTCTTCTTTAGAGCATGCATTGTTCAAGACAGGCCAGATATTGAAATAGTTGTGAGGGGAGGACTTCTGAGGTGCACTCTTATAAACACAGTTTGGGTTTCTCAGTAGTCACGAAGTTTGAGGCTGCTTGAGAACCTCAGCCAAGGCGCTTTTTTGTCTTAGATAGGCTTGGCTCCTGACCCATCTTCTTTATCCAAGTCATTAGAAAGGCAGAAGGACTCCCAATGCTGCATGTTTGGGGGAGGGGAGGGATTATCTAATTTTTTGACATTTTTTTCATCTTCTTTTTTAGTAGCATATTGACAGAAAGCAAAGCTGTGTGTTCGTCACTGTGTGTGTGCTTGTCATTTATATTTGTAAATGTGTGTGTCAGTAAAATTAAGAAGGCTAGGGTCAACAAAAATATTTTAAATCAACACTGAATCATCTCTACATAGATCAATTTAAAAGCCTTTGTGATAAGTGGTTGTGTCTGTTTTATAAGAACCTGCCACTGAGGCTCTCAGTTTTCTTATTGAATTTCTCTTCCAGGGCTCTTTTATTTCTTTTGGCTTGCTTTTATTTCTTTTTGGCTCGCCATAATGTATATTCTCTGTATGTATGGCACAATTTCTCTCTTTCTGTCTCTGCTTCTTTCCTGCATAGAGATCATTAATATTCATATGTATGAAGACTACGATCTCCACAGCTGTTCCCTTTAATGGCCTTAGCACTGTTCCGCATCTGTTCGCGTGTTGTCGGTGATACACACTCGACTTGTCAACAATGAAATAAAATTATGCATCATTTGTTTAAAAAGAAGATGGTTCCCAGAAATTTGAAACCGGGTCCTCGAGAGGACATAAAGGGGTAGGTTTTGGAGATGATCCTGGCCTTAGGCAAAATGGCCGTTATGTCAAGGTGAACTTTCCCTTAACAGACACACGTAACAGGCAAGTGTAATTGTTCTTATTTATTTGTTTGCATTTAACCTTAAACGCCAGTATCGAAGACTGCGTCTTTTAGGGAATATGTATAAATAAAAAAACATGAAATACCTAAAAATGGTTTATGTTAATGTTTTGCATATGTTATGTAAATATATTCACATTTTATACATGTCACACTAATTCGTAAGGCGCGTTTATTTGCAAGGTCTATTCAGTCGCAAATTCTGTTGAAATGTCTGTGTTTCAATAGTTTTCAGTCCATGTTTCCTTTAAAAATGATGATGATGATTCTGATTCTGCTGGTTGTTCTCAAAGTACATAAAGTCCTGTGAGGGAAAATAAACAATCTCAAATCAAATGTAATGTACAATAAAACAAATCAGTAAATTTCACTTACAGACATAATACCCCTCCCCACAAACAAACCAAAAAAAAAAAAAGAAATCAATATTGTAATTCATGGCTTGTAGAAATGAATGGATTTCGAATTTTCAATAAATTGTATGGAATGTTGTTTGTTTTTTTTTTTTAGTCAGCACGTGACTATTTTTATTTGTTTACAGAGTCAAATGTTAAATATGGGAAGTGAAGATGTGTTATGAAGTGTGTGTGTGTGTGTGTTTCTATGGTGACGGCGAGAAGAAGTTAGTGATTGGTTGGTGGCTATGCAGTGTGAATGATGCAAGATAAGCTGCACTGTCCCGTAAGCTGTCTCGGGTACGCCAGACGACTTCAGAATGCCAGAGGGTACAGACGTTTTGTTTTTCTTCCGATTTATTTAAAAGTTTAACTTACACGTTTCCTTTCATCTCAAATGAAATATTTCTGTTTTATACTAAAAAAAATATTTAGTTTTGTTCACAAAGAAATTTTTTAAGCTATTTCAAGTTTTATAAGTTAACATATAACAGCCTACAGAGGTTCAGTTGTCTACCAGCAGTTTGGTGCTACAAGTCAATGGCCGTCAACATCAGATGAGCCAGCAGTTTACACTGTATAATAACCATTAACTTTAAGCCAAACTTTCTCTTGTATTTTAAGTCACGGAAGACGTTATTTTCTCTTTGGCATTCTCTAGAAGCTTCCTGAGTTTGGGCAGCTCTTTAATGGCGCTGCAATCTGCCTTTCTTTCAGGTTGATGGGATCCAAAAGTATGAAACTCCATCTCATTTCATGGGTCAGATGGTTGCAGGAGTTTAACTAGAGAGGCTTGCTATGAAAAGACTAAGTTCTGACTAGAGAAGCTTGCTATGAAGAGACTACTGACTAGAAAGGCTTGCTATGAAGAGACAAAGGTCTGACTAGAGAGACTTGCAATGAAGAGACTAAGTACTGACTAGAGAGACTTGCAATGAAGTGACTAAGTACTGACTAGAAAGGCTTGCTATGAATAGCCTATGCACTGGCTAGAGAAACTTACTATCCGCACTGACTTTACCACCAAAATAGAGTTGTCACACTAGACTCAAAACGCAACACTGGTCACAATATAATGACATCACTTGGCTCAGAGGATCCTACTATAGCATTTACTGGACTAGACGTCACCTACTATCAAAACAAATGGACCCCAGGCTATACAGTGTGATAACAGTTGCTATTCTTTCGATGACCGTCACGAAAACGAGCGATAATGTTTTTTTTTTTGGTGTGGGGAGTTTGTTATTTATTTAAGAAGAAGATATACTCACAATTAGGAACACGCAGCCCATTAGAGTTGCTTTCATCTTGGCATCGAGATCCATGGGAACTAGAAAGAAATAAACATTTATAGGTTAAAGGACTGTTTGCGCTGACAGATCACAGATACTCTAGAATTAAATCCGAGTACAACAGCTTTCCTTACCATTAAACACACAAATAATAAATGTACATAAATCAAGTAAAAATAAGCTCCCACAGACTGCTTTCAAATGTGAACTAGATCTAGAAGCAAGAAACTAGTCAGCTCATAGCTACATTTGACTTCTTGACTGTGTACATTTAGATGCTCAAACCTATCTCCAATACGATTTTAGACAATAAAAACAAAAAAAAAGTATGTAGATCTAGAGTAGACCACTTCAGTGCGATGAAGGTACGTAACACTTAGTCAAATAATACCAAAATAATACGCTAGGGCACTGGCGATGAAGGTACGTAACACTTAGTCAAATAATACCAAAATAATACGCTAGGGCACTGGCGATGAAGGTACGTAACACTTAGTCAAATAATACCAAAATAATACGCTAGGGCACTGGCGATGAAGCAATCACATGGACTTTGATAAGTTCAACTACCTAGGACACTAGGTCATTCAAAACCTTAACTAGTGACGGCCTTTTAGATTAAAAGTGCACGTTAGCGCCCCACTTAAGTCCACAAGGAGTCTCACAGTTTATGAAACACGGACTTAAACCCACAGAAAGAAAACTGTCTTTGCAAGGGACATAACACACTTTGTTTCAACACATTGAGCATTAGTGCATTGTCTCCTTCACTCGTTCGGCTTCTTTATCCATAGAGATATTTTGAATGTTTGCAAACTCACTTTGTCTGTCTGTCTGGTAAAAATTTTGTACACGTTATTTCTCCGACACCCCATTTCTGATGAAGCTGAAATTTTGCACAATTATTTCTTTGACCTGACAACACAAGAATCAACTTAAAAAATTAATCAATCACTTAACTGACTATTGGTAATTAAATAATTGGTCTGGTATCTCTAATAAGGGAAAGAAATAGTACATGACTGAATTGGTGGTATAAGCTGAATTAGTGCTCTTTTTAGGTCACCGCTTAAAAGTAACTTTATACAATACAAACAACTGTACAATCTTCTATTTCATAGGGCGCTGCACTAGCTGAGTGGTTAGGATGTCGGATTGAGCCGTAAGTTCGACTTCCAGTCGTTCTTCGCCATTTTTTTAAATTTGTGTTAAATGCTTGAAAAAGCGAATACGGTCAAAAATACGCCCAGATCTCCCTTTCTTTCCCACCCCCCTCCCCCCATTTACCAACTGGTCCAGACACGTGATAGGATCATAGCGTATTGAGAAAGCTAAAAAAAATATGAAATAGCGCTAAACAAAAACAAATGGTAAACATATTTCTAATCGCACAGACTTGTTGTTGTTGGTCTAGATCTATTACAGATTTCATGACTTAAAAGACGCAAACTAATTGATACAATTATACTACGAATAACCTTTTTTCCCCATCTTTTTGATATTTCTCATGTTTGAATGTGTAATTAGATTTTATTTTGTCAAAATTCCACCAATTTTTAAGTAAACAAAGAAAAAAATATCGAAGCCATTTTTATTATGAACAAACATCTAGACCTAAACATGTACTCCATTTATTATATTGACATCCTGAAACTCTGACATATTGTTATTTCCAAATTGTGATAATTTACTTCTAAAGCTTCACTAAAAGACATCTTTTTAGGTAAATAACCTTTCAATTATTTATGATTTAATACTTGTGAATTATGAGAACTTACAAATAAGAACATTAAAAAAAAGAAAAAAAAAAGACCACAAAAGAGGCAAGATGGCCCATAAAAGAGGCACATAAAGTCCAAAAAAGAGGCAAAGAAAAGAGGCCTAAGGATTCCTATGATGATAAAGCTAAAATTGAATAGCGCAAATTCTGAGGTTTCCTTTTTAAAAAAAAAAAAGACAATGTTTCTATCCAAATATATAACAATGTAAGGCAGTGATGCCCAGCCTAATTCGACCTGCGGGCCACTTGAATCTTCGACACTCGGCGGGCCACATGAACGAAAACGTAGGCCTACAAAAAACGATATGAAATTGACCTGAAACTATTTGATTAGAAACCCGTAGATTCAGTGCTTCATTAATTAATGGAATATTTGAAATTTATCTTCTTTTTTTTCACGCGTCGGAAAATGGCGTCATTTCTCTACTTAAAACTATGAGCAGCATTGTAACTAGATTTACAACAGACTCATTTTCTTGTGTCTTTTTGTGGAATATTCCCATGAATCTTCCCATTTCTTGGCGTACTTAAACAATCTTTAATTCGGGGCTCAAACCAAGAATGTCGTCATATCTGTTGTATTATGCCGTTTATGATGTTGTTGTTTTGTTTTTTTTAAACAGCCACACTCTCTTTACAAATCAAATATGTTGGCTTATTATCATGTTCCCCACAAAAACAAATAAAGGTCTGTTCCTTTTTCCTAGTAGGCCTAGATTTTACATCCAGAGTCCCATTTCATAAACACACAGATGTTAAATGTCATGGCACCAATCCATCATAGGAAAAATGAGGGCTCTAAGCCCCTAACGTAGGTAATGATACAGATTTCAACCTTTTTTTTTTTTGAAAGGGGGGGGGGGGGTTGGGGGATGAAAAAAAAAGAAAAAGGGGGGGGGGGATGGATTTTCTACACTTTGTGTCGACATTTCGGCGGGCCGGATGGAATCATGTCGCGGGCCGTATTTTGATGCAAGGTAATCATATATGACGCAATAAAGTACTATTATAATTATAATTCTATTTCACAGATTGACGGAACAATTTCTTCATGGATGATCCCGATTTTAAATACTTATTTTTCATCCTGGAAAATAGTAGTTATGCAATAGTCTTGCACGTGTAGTAATTAGTTATTTGTTTCCTAAATAGGGGACGTTTTGACTTAGAGACAATGACGCTACAAGTAAAACCAAGGCTAGGATTTGAGGAAGAATAGCGAAGCGTAAACAGACCACTTTTGACGGCTGTAGAGAGGGGCAGCCTTTTATGGACCCAGAGATCCAGCTTGACGATATTCGACGGTTCCTTTCATTATTATTAAACTTCTTGTTCGACATTCGCTATCAGCATCGACTATCTTATATTGATGGCCTCTCGCCTGTGTTATTGAAGTTCGTTATTTGAGAGTTACCTTCGTTTGACTTATTCTTATTAGACACAGCGTGAAAGCGTCTTACAGGTTACTAGACATATGAAATAATTAGAGCATTACATCGGCGACAACAAAATGTAGATAGAGACATCATTCAAATACACAATGTGACGTTGTTGAGGAATTGAACTGATAAGGAGATTGTTCCTTTCAGGCTATTCTTTATAGATGAAGATCTTATTAATTACAAACCTTTCATCAAAAAGAAGATACTGTAATTAATTAGAGACCTTGCAATCTATTCGGCAGATGATGTAATGGTCATCTATTTCAGTAGTCCACGGCTCATGTGGGTGTTATGTAGCAACCAAAACGACTATCCGCCTTCGTTTTTTACCCAACTAATGTCAGGTAGCCATATTAAAATCCTAGTATTCATCAGGATTCGAACCAGGGTTCCTAAGCCAAGCGCTTTACAACTCAGCCACTACGCCACCAAAACTCTGCATACGTCTAGGATTATTACATTCTGGTGTCGCCAGGCTGTGTTCAAACCCTGGACTATCTATTACGACAGCAAATAACTGGCTATTGGTCACAATTTCAGCACTTTTGGACTTGGGTTATGAAAGACAGGGCCGGACTTAGGCCACTGTAACCTATGCGGTCGCAGTGAGACCCGCACTTTCATAGGGCCCGCGCTAATTCTAGATGTAAATTATTAAATTAAGTCATTATAACGTATATATGTGATAACAGGTTTTGCACTACTTCCTGATTATCCGGTTGTAGTGGAAAACTCCTGTAATTGTTAAATATAAAAAAAAAATTCTGGAAATCTCCTAAAATAAAAAATCTCCTGAAAACTCAAAAAAAAAAAAATCTCCTGAAAAAAAGAAAAAAATGTCATTTGGAGTGCCAATCCTAAGCGCGATAATAAAAAAAAAACGACATTGTCAGCTTTCATTTAATAAAAATTTATTGTAAAGACGAATGTATTTGCTAATACAAAATCCTAATGTTGACATTATGCTTATTCCTACTCAGACTAGGCCCTGCGCAATCCGTTTCGCATAGGTCCCCGCAATTGCTAGGACCGGCCCTGATGACAGCTACTATCTTTAAAACAACTTTTTAGGATTTCTTTGACCTGACAGCATTTTATGATCCATACTAACGAGGTAAAATAGAAATGACCCTGAAACACACAAGCAGACGCAGAGAAATGTGAACTCTGTTTTTGGTCTCCCCCCGACAAAACATCCCTCTCGACTATGCCCGATTTGGATGTAGCACAAGCGAGTCCGTTCGTCTTAGAAGGCTTCAACGTCGCAGCCTGTAAGCAGTGGAAACCAATAGTTCGTGCCTCGTCAGACCTGTGACAAAGTAATGGGCTTAACTGCCCACAGGTTGTGACGCTGCAGGTAAGAGATCAGGCCTTCTATGATGATTGGTCTCGGCACAAGTCGCGGTCACATCTTCTAACGATGGCTCTCAACAAACATGAAGGGTATGGAATTATTTTGGTTGTAGAGCGAATGTTGGTATATCCAGGGGCATAGCAAAGCAAGAATATCTCGTATGGAGATATGGAGTATGGAATTATTTTGGTTGTAGAGCGAATGTTGGTATATCCAGGGGCATAGCAAAGCAAGAATATCTCGTATGGAGATATGGAGTATGGAATTATTTTGGTTGTAGAGCGAATGTTGGTATAGCCAGGGCCGTAGCAAAGCAAGAATATCTCGTATGGAGATATGGAGTATGGAATTATTTTGGTTGTAGAGCGAATGTTGGTATAGCCAGGGGCGTAGCAAAGCAAGAATATCTCGGTGGCCACAAAAAGACAAATTTAGTGTGTGACAAAATTGAGTACTCTGAATATATTTGTACATTTATCAAAAGACATTACAATGTCAGTGCAAGGATCATACTTTTTTTTTGTAAGTAATAATGTCAATAGGTTGGATTCAGTTATGACTCTCAACAAGTCTAAAAAGTCTTAACAGAATCAAGCAACATTTTTATATCGGTTTTCACAAAAGTACACTTTTTTTCCCTTTGGTGTCATTCCAAGTGCTCATGTGTGCCCCAACTGGTCAAGCGCAATGAACCCCTACGCGCCATGGTTGTTACACCAAAGAATGTGGGCCCCTAACGGTCGTGGGCATGGGTTCATTAAATCCATTCGCGCCATGGATGCTACGCCACTGGGTATAACTTTGTTACAACTGGTAACCATTAAAAATAAATATCTTCTTAAAAGTCAATGTGTTTATCAATCGCAATCACCAATTCACACAAAATTGTTTTTGCTCTATTTCTTTAATACAAGAAACAAATAATAACACTCTTTTAAAAATCACTTCTAACTTTTGTGCTCAAATAATAGAGGAAATTAAATTTTTATTTTTTATTTTGGGAGCAGACACATGCAAAAGGGAGACTACTGATACTCTGTACCCGGTGCAGTCAGTTCAGGATGCCACCCCCGCCCCTCCCCCCTTAAAAAAAACCAACCTTTTTTTGTTTGTTTGTCGCATTGAAATACATATATAGTTTATAATTACCTACGTTATTTGATAGTTCAAAATTCAATTTTAAAATTCAATTGTCTATTACAATTTATCGACATTTTTTGTAGTGTTCAAAAATCACCAAGTCCAGTTTAGTATACTATACAAGTCTATGGTATATACATTTCTATGTCAATGGTATAAATTATATTCAGATTTAAACCAAAAAAAAAAAAAACAACTTACAAGAAATACCAAAGTTGTCAGCATCTGTAAAGTACTCTTGAAACAAGCCCGACCATTGTTTTGTTATATTGGCCACCACTGTCTCTGTTCCGAACTTGCGTACCTAAAGAGGCAAAGCAGAAATAGAAATTTTTGCTACAACTTTTCCTATAATGTTGGATAAGTTTATGCAATTCGATCTTGCTTCAATCAAAAGTTTTCTTAAAAGAATAATAAATTTTCGTGGTGTGGTGGTGCTTAGAACTGTCCTATATTGTCTCCAGTTCAAATTCAAGGTTTTTCTTCGAGTCCGATGATTAAGGACGAATACAGTATTTCACATCGCTTTGCAGTCCTAACTGTGACCTACATATTTTGACACATCTAAGGTAGACAAAACCGTCGTCAGCAGGAAGATAACTTTAAAAAAAAAAATGAAAATTCACCTATATTATACAGTTCTAGCTATGACCTACATCTTTTGGCACATCTAAGGTAAAAAAAAAAACATTGTCAAGAGGAAGATAATTTTTGTTCCACTACATAAGACTTCAAGTACTTGGGATATTCAATTTTTTTTTTCAGAAAAAGTTTCAAGAAAATTACAACACTTGTTTTATATAGTTGTGCGGTGGCGTATCATATCACAACATTGCATAACATAGTAAACAGGGACCAGAAGAGGTCACGATTTTCATATTTTTTTGATGAATTGAATCATTTAAAAATATTATAACTTTGAAATGCTTTCTCTCATGTAAGATCATAAGAAACTATACCTAGAAAGTTAGCCTAACAATGAGGGTTCAAACATGGAACTATACTAACTGAAAGCTTTTCGACACTTACCGGGAATTCGATATTCTGGTTACAGACAGTGCATGGACAGCAAGGTCCCCAGATTTCAAACTGTGGATCTTTATTGTGGTCTAAAACAGTGTAATGGGGTTTCCAGAAGGAACAACTGAAAAAGAAATGTAACATTTGGCATTTCCATAACGATCTAATAAGATCTAAGAAGAAAAACATATAAAATACAGTAAAAAAAAAAAACAAAGCTTATATTAAGTGCAATTGTATCTATTACTTTGGATTATTCATGTTACCATGCATATGAATGACTTAGACTTAATAAATCTGTGCAATTATCTGTCCTCATGGCGACTAATTCAACTTTTACCACCACAATTGTCAAGTACGATTTCTTTCCTTTGTTCAAGATACCAAACAATATAAGTAATTTTATCAATAGTTAATTAATTTAATTGTTGTTTTTTTAAATTATAATTAGTCTGTACTTACGCCTGTCTGACATATCCATACTGTGTTCCGTCCTTGCCGTACACACTGACCTCGTCTTGTACACACCTGAGGCCAGCACACCAGTTACAGCCACCAAAACATTTGAAAGGTCTTTTAATTGTGAATATTTTCTGAAAATTGATGTAAACGTTTAGAGCAACTGGTTATGACTCAATAATTTGGGTTATCTCCACTGATTTTAATTCCCTATTAACGGGACGACTTAATCAATGTCTGTTTGTAAGCAGTGGCCGTTAGAAGGGGTTCAAACTGTTCGCAAGAAAAAAAGAACAACAACAGATTTTTTAAAAATGAGATTTAGTTGGAACTGGTGGTGATGGTGGGAGGGTGACGCTATACGACAGGAGGAATAACAGGATGACACAACCGCACTGGGTGACACCAACTCCCCTGACGCCACTGTATGTTAACTTTTACTTTGAAATTTATAGATAAACACGCATAATAAAAAAAATATTTTCTAAAAACAAAGGGAAAGAAGCACATAATTGCTGTCACTATGGACATTTATCTCAATACTGTAAGATTTATTTCCCTTCACCATATAAAACAAACTTATTGATTACCACTGTTAAATACGATTTTTTTTTTTCATTGATTCGTGTTAAGTGTTAGACAAATTATTTTGAAAGGTTTCGACATGATCCGAGAATGGGTAGTGGGAGAAAAAGATTGGAAATGGATTCTGACAGGCAGACAGATGGAGAGCAGACAGACAGAGTGCAGACAGATGAAGTGCAGACAGACGGAATGCAGACAGAGGAAGTGCAGACAGAGGGAGTGCAGACAGACGAAGTGCAGACAGAGGAAGTGCAGACAGATGAAGTGCAGACAGAGGGAGTGCAAACAGATGAAGTGCAGACAGACGGAATACAGACAGATGGAATGCAGACAGATGGAGTACAGACAGACAGAGTGCAGACAGACGAAGTGCAGACAGACAAAGTGCAGACAGATGAAGTGCAGACAGACGAAGTGCAGACAGACAAAGTGCAGACAGACAAAGTGCAGACAGATGAAATGCAGACAGATGAAGTGCAGACAGACGAAGTGCAGACAGACGAAGTGCAGACAGACGGAATGCAGACAGACGAAGTGCAGACAGACGAAGTGCAGACAGACGGAATGCAGACAGACAGAATGCAGACAGATGAAGTGCAGACAGATGAAGTGCAGACAGACAAAGTGCAGACAAACAAAGTGCAGACAGACAAAGTGCAGACAGACGAAATGCAGACAGATGGAGTGCAGGCAGACGAAGTACAGATAGACAAAGTGCAGACAGATGGAATGCAGACAGATGGAATGCAGACAGATGGAGTGCTGACAGATGAAGTGCAGACAGACAAAGTGCAGACAGATGGAATGCAGACAGATGGAATGCAGACAGACGAAGTACAGACAGATGATGTGCAGACAGACAAAGTGCAGACAGACGGAATGCAGATAGATGGAGTGCAGACAGATGGAATGCAGACAGATAGAGTGCAGACAGACAAAGTGCAGACAGACAAAGTGCAGACAGACGGAATGCAGACAGATGAAGTGCAGACAGACGAAGTGCAGACAGACAAAGTGCAGACAGACGGAATGCAGACAGACGGAATGCAGACAGATGAAGTGCAGACAGACGAAGTGCAGACAGACAAAGAGCTGACAGACGAAGTGCAGACAGACAAAGTGCAGACAGACGGAATGCAGACAGACGGAATGCAGACAGATGAAGTGCAGACAGATGAAGTGCAGACAGACAAAGTGCAGACAAACAAAGTGCAGACAGACAAAGTGCAGACAGACGGAATGCAGACAGATGGAGTGCAGGCAGACAAAGTACAGACAGACAAAGTGCAGACAGATGGAATGCAGACAGATGGAATGCAGACAGATGGAGTGCAGACAGATGAAGTGCAGACAGACAAAGTGCAGACAGATGGAATGCAGACAGATGGAATGCAGACAGACGAAGTACAGACAGATGAAATGCAGACAGAAAAAGTGCAGACAGACGGAATGCAGATAGATGGAGTGGAGACAGATGGAATGCAGACAGAGGAAGTGCAGACAGATGAAGTGCAGACAGAGGGAGTGCAGACAGATGAAGTGCAGACAGACGGAATACAGGCAGATGGAATGCAGACAGATGAAGTACAGACAGACAGAGTGCAGACAGACGAAGTGCAGACAGACAAAGTGCAGACAGACAAAGTGCAGACAGACGAAGTGCAGACAGACGAAGTGCAGAGAGACGAAGTGCAGACAGACAGAATGCAGACAGATGAAGTGCAGACAGACAAAGTGCAGACAAACAAAGTGCAGACAGACAAAGTGCAGACAGACGGAATGCAGACAGATGGAGTGCAGGCAGACAAAGTACAGACAGACAAAGTGCAGACAGATGGAATGCAGACAGATGAAGTGCAGACAGATGAAGTGCAGACAGACAAAGTGCAGACAAACAAAGTGCAGACAGACAAAGTGCAGACAGACGGAATGCAGACAGATGGAGTGCAGGCAGACAAAGTACAGACAGACAAAGTGCAGACAGATGGAATGCAGACAGATGGAATGCAGACAGATGGAGTGCAGAGAGATGAAGTGCAGACAGACAAAGTGCAGACAGATGGAATGCAGACAGATGGAATGCAGACAGATGAAGTACAGACAGATGAAATGCAGACAGAAAAAGTGCAGACAGACGGAATGCAGATAGATGGAGTGCAGACAGATGGAATGCAGACAGAGGAAGTGCAGACAGATGAAGTGCAGACAGAGGGGGTGCAGACAGATGAAGTGCAGACAGACAGAATACAGGCAGATGGAATGCAGACAGATGAAGTACAGACAGACAGAGTGCAGACAGACGAAGTGCAGACAGACAAAGTGCAGACAGACAAAGTGCAGACAGACGAAGTGCAGACAGACGAAGTGCAGACAGACGAAGTGCAGACAGATGGAATGCAGACAGATGGAATGCAGACAGATGAAGTGCAGACAGACGAAGTGCAGACAGACGAAGTGCAGACAGACGGAATGCAGACAGACGGAATGCAGACAGATGAAGTGCAGACAGACGAAGTGCAGACAGACGAAGTGCAGACAGACGGAATGCAGACAGACGGAATGCAGACAGATGAAGTGCAGACAGACGAAGTGCAGACAGACAAAGTGCAGACAGACGGAATGCAGACAGACAAAGTGCAGACAGACAAAGTGCAGACAGACAAAGTGCAGACAGACAGAGTGCAGACAGACGAAGTGCAGACAGACAAAGTGCAGACAGACAAAGTGCAGACAGACAAAGTGCAGACAGACGAAGTGCAGACAGATGGAATGCAGACAGATGGAATGCAGACAGATGAAGTGCAGACAGACGAAGTGCAGACAGACGAAGTGCAGACAGACTGAATGCAGACAGACGGAATGCAGACAGATGAAGTGCAGACAGACGAAGTGCAGACAGACAAAGTGCAGACAGACGGAATGGAGACAGACGGAATGCAGACAGATGAAGTGCAGACAGACGAAGTGCAGACAAACAAAGTGCAGACAGACGGAATGCAGACAGACAAAGTGCAGACAGACAAAGTGCAGACAGACAAAGTGCAGACAGACAGAGTGCAGACAGACGAAGTGCAGACAGACAAAGTGCAGACAGACAAAGTGCAGACAGACAAAGTGCAGACAGACGAAGTGCAGACAGATGGAATGCAGACAGATGGCATGCAGACAGATGAAGTGCAGACAGACGAAGTGCAGACAGACGAAGTGCAGACAGACTGAATGCAGACAGACGGAATGCAGACAGATGAAGTGCAGACAGACGAAGTGCAGACAGACAAAGTGCAGACAGACGGAATGGAGACAGACGGAATGCAGACAGATGAAGTGCAGACAAACAAAGTGCAGACAGACAAAGTGCAGACAGACGGAATGCAGACAGATGGAGTGCAGGCAGACGAAGTACAGAAAGACAAAGTGCAGACAGATGGAATGCAGACAGATGGAATGCAGACAGATGGAATGCAGACAGATGGAATGCAGACAGATGGAGTGCAGACAGATGAAGTGCAGACAGACAGAGTGCAGACAGACAGAGTGAGTTAACCTAGTAAAAATAAAAGACGATCTCATAGCTAGATGTTATAAAATGTGCGTTTCCTTTCTTTAAAAGAAAAATCAAAAGAAAAATCAAAGTTGAAGGTCTTACCTCTTTGGCATTGTCAGCTACATGAATTTTAAAACCTCTTCTGGCACCACAGAACTGCCTTGCACATGCGTTGGATTCTGAAGAGATTCGTTGAAATAATGAGATGAGATAATTACATTGTAGGTTTTAACAAAACTACGGGTTTTAAAGTATGTGTGCCCAGACGCTAAAGTGTGTATGTGTGTGTGCGGTGTCATATTTACACTTGAAAAGGCGCTTAGCAATATGAGATATGGTGCCCTTTTGAGGCCCTTTCAAAGTTCAGATATTATGTGTTAGAGCTAAATATTTCTCGGGGACCCTAAAGCTTGTGTTTCCCATAGGTAAGTCCGGCCCTGTGTGTGTGTGTTATGGCTTAGTACCACTAGGGAAGAGACATGTCTAATGTCAATAAGAACATTTACTGAGGATACTTTGTTACATATAGAACCTTTAAAGTCATAACAGGGCACCAAGAATTGACGGACAGAGAGACAGACAGACAGTGAAGTGATATACGCGTTGTAAAAAAAAAAAAGATTTACTTTCGAACGCATAGTAACACTGTTGTCCTTGATTGTTGACTATCTTGTACTTGTTGTTGCACTCCCAGTTGAGCATGACTGAACATGGGGAAAACAGAAGCAAAAATTGATGACGTCAAATGTATCTGTTTAATACGTATCTGCATCACAGAAATTTAAGAATAATAACAGACAACTCTATATTTACGCAGTTCATTACTATTTAGAATCACGGTATAATATTAACAAGTATCTAGGATTGTAATTAAATATATCTACATAGTGACATATCTATGATGGCATATGGAAAGAAAAGCACATCTACAAAAGCATTTTTTTTAAAGCATAGCTTATCAACACTTCCTTTATTTTGTACACCTGATATACCAAAACGCTTGCTATTTATAGTTGTTCCCAGTGGTGTAGCTCAGGTAGGAGGCAGAAGGGGGAAGAATTTGAAAATCCCCCCCCCCCGGGATGTTTTTTTACATAAAATAATTAATATTACGATAAATGCACCCAAACGATGGAAAAATTCTTAGCTACGCCCCTTGTTTTTCCCGCTACGTAAGAAAATCTCCGACATAGTGAATTATGAGAACCTGCGACGACTTTATTTTCAGAAATACGTCATTATTCTGTTCACGATTTTTTAAAAAAAGATTTAAGATGTAGGAATTATTTTTAGTGTTTAATTTCATTACTATCAAAAGTGTTGATGAGAAAGCTAATAGATTTAGACTTCAAAGCCCAAACATTCTAAAGAAGATTTTCTTTTTATCAAGCATGACTAGGTTAGTTTAAGTTGGTTAGCTCTGCGATACCTCCCGAAAAAAACACAGTAAAAAAGAAACAAAATCTATTTAGATCTGATCTCTTACCTTCCAGCATATGTACTTCTTGTTTTATCAAGACCTGGTCCAGTTGGGTCAAGTATTCTAAACCTTTTGGACAGTTGGGGGCGGACTGTATCGCAGGCATCCACACCTCTGAAAATCAAATTCAAATTTCATTACCATAGGCGTAGCCAATCGTTACTTATCTAAACGAACTGTAGGATCACAGAAGTGTTTCAAATCAATTATTTCACGAACTGTATGATCCAGGCAGTAAGACAACTTGAAAGTGCAGTGATCAGTTGTAGTCAAACTGAATTTCCGTTGGATTGGACCAACAAAAATTATCTTATCTTAGAAACTTAAACTATTGGCTAATAACTTTAGCTGAGATATGTGCAGTTGGCAAGATGTGTATTAACTTTTGCTGAGATATGTGCAGTTGGCAAGATGTTTATTAACTTTTGCTGAGATATGTGAAATTGGCTAGATGTGTATTAACTTTTGCTGAGATATGTAAAGTTGGCAAGATGTTTATTAACTTTTGCTAAGATATGTGCTGTTGGCAAGAGCTTTATTAACTTTTGCTGAGATATGTGCAGTTGGCAAGATGTGTATTAACTTTTGCTGAGATATGTGCAATGGGCAAGATGTTTGTTAACTTTTGCTGAAATATGTGAAGTTGGCAAGATCTTTATTAACTTTTGCTGAGATATGTGCAGTTGGCAAGATGTTTATTAACTTTTGCTGAGATATGTGAAGTTGGCAAGATGTGTATTAACTTTTGCTGAGATATGTAAAGTTGGCAAGATGTTTATTAACTTTTGCTGAAATATGTGAAGTTGGCAAGATCTTTATTAACTTTTGCTGAGATATGTGAAGTTGGCAAGATGTTTATTAACTTTAGCTGAGATATGTGAAGTTGGCAAGATGTTTATTAACTTTAGCTGAGATATGTGAAGTTGGCAAGATGTTTATTAACTTTAGCTGAGATATGTGAAGTTGGCAAGATGTTTATTAACTTTTGCTGAGATATGTGAAGTTGGCAAGATGTTTATTTTCATTCTCTTTGCTGACTCTCTTGTTGATTTAACAAGAAAATCCAAAACGCGGTGAATTCTTCATTTATTTCAGATGTTACTTTATACTTTTTTTAATGTATTTATGAATGTGGCAGTAAGAATCATATCAAACAAAATATATCAATAGGTTTACAAACACACACACACATTGTGATGGTAGTGTTAGAGCTTTGATAAACTAGATTGTAAGATAAAATGATTTATATCCTGTTTTTATGATGAGATATTTTTAATCTTTTAGTTATGAATTTGTTAATTTTGATGAGATGGTTTTGATTTAAAGAGGGTATTGAACTAGTGGAGGTGCTTTTTATTCCGTTTATGGACATTGGGCTGCCATAGGGGCAATTATAGAGTTGTTGAAGTCCAAGGCATCAGGTTATAGCTCTACTGTCTGTGGCATTTTACGTCTCGAGAGACGATCTTTTCCCTTTGCAACTTCTTGTGTGACTAAAGAGGCCAATCCTTGATACACAGCTGCGATCGATGGTTGGGCATATGTAATCACCAGGCGCCGTTGCATTTTCACCCTTCTTTCTGCTTCTGTTGTGCATGACATCTGCAATCCGTGACCCTTCCTTTATGCTCTCTCTCTCTATGTGGATCTATCCAGTACCACCTCTTCCCAGCTGCCAGTGTTGATTTTGAAGAGCTTCATGTCGCGTTTGCATACATCCGTATAACGTAAAAGTGGGCGACCAGCGGCTCTCCTGCCTTCTATTAGATCGCCATACAGAATGTCTTGTGGAAGTCTACTAAGACTAGGATATCGAGTCTTTTGTGGCTATTAGAAAAAAAGTATCTTTTCATGAATATGTTCAACTTTATTGCAGAAATAACTCTTTTGTGTTACTGGGTCAACTACACGTATTTGTTTTTACTATCCCACGTGTCGTCAAATATTTAATTAACTTGTTGATTCATTAACTCTTATGATTGGGCATTGACCCCCCCCCCCTTTCTATCTCTCTCTCTCTCTCACATACACACACATCTATGCTTCTTTCTTGTTTACTTACGAGGAGGCGGACCAAATTGTCCTGGTGGTGCTCCCGCCATGAAGCCTGGTTGACCGGGCATGGGCTGTCCGTACGGGGGCTGTCCAGCGCCGTAGGGTGGTTGGCCGTAAGGCGGCTGTCCGTAGGCAGGCTGGCCCTGGGGTGGTCCATAGCCTGGTTTCATAGGCTGTGCGCCCCCTGGCTGCTCCGACACTGGATGGGACATGACTGTCGAGGACAAAATAACGAACGTAATGGAAAATAATTGTTGTCGTTTTTAAACTGCTGGATTACATCAACACAAACCCACATCGTTGAGCACTCTTTAAACTAGATAGGACAAAACCCAACAGACAGATGTATATCGAGACCAGTCGTTACAGAAAGCCTGAACACTGAACTGCGACCTCGTAGCCTGTGAACAGTTTAGACCAATAGCTCGTTGCCACGTCACACGTCGTGACGTCAGACCTGTGACCAGGGCCGGCCCTAGCATTTGCGGGGCCCTATGCGAAACGGATCGCGCGGGGCCTAGTCTGGGTAGGGATAAGCATAATGTCAAAATTATTATTTTTTTAATTAGAAAATAGGCCTACTTTCGTCTTTGCAATAAATTTTTATCAAATGAAAGCTCGCAATGCCTCTTTTTATTTATTGGCACCCCAAAAATGCCAATTTCGTCTATTTTTCAGGAGATTTGAATAAATTCAAAAAAAAGTTCAGGACTTTATCGTATATTTTGCCTTTTTCATGAGATTTCCTGGAGGCCCTGGAAAATCAGGAGGTCGCGAAAATCCAGTTATTTTATATACGTTATAATGGTTTAATTTAATAATGTACACTTTGAATTAGCGAGGTGCCTATGAAAGCGCGCGGGCCCACTGCGACCGCATAGGCTGCAGTGGCCTAAGGCCGGCCCTGCCTGTGACGCCGCAACGAGCCATTGGTCTAAACTGCCCACAGGTTTCGACGCCTAAAAGTCAGTGGTTAGGCCTGCTTAAACGACTTCTCTCGACTATGTACCAGCTATTTGGAAATGTCCCATTAGAATTTATCTGACAAAAGTGGAAATTTAAAACCGAGACAAATCCGTCACCACAGCAGAGGGAAACAAATCATGAAGATTCTACAAATAGCTGTTCTGTCCCGTTTTAGAAGCAGAGTGTCGCAGGAATTATAATTATGTTTCATATGATGTGACAAAATTAAACATGTCCTTGTCTCCACTGTTGATATTGGATTCACATTGCCATCAATTCCAGGTTCATTATAATAGTGCGAGAAACGATCATTGTTTAATAATTTACGGAGTGTTTGTTATACGCTGAAGGGATGACAATGATCGAGCGAACGAGCAAAAGAGAGAAGAAAGAGAGAGAGAAGAAAGAGAGAGAAGAAAGAGAGAGAGAAGAAAGAGAGAGAAGAAAGAGAGAGAGAAGAAAGAGAGAGAGAAGAAAGAGAGAGAGAAGAAAGAGAGGGAGAAGAAAGAGAGAGAGGAGAAAGAGAGAGAAGAAAGAGAGAGAGAGAAGAAAGAGATAGAGAAGAAAGAGATAGAGAAGAGAGAGAGAGAGAAGAAAGAGATATAGAAGAAAGAGAGAGAGAAGAAAGAGAGAAGAAGAAAGAGAGAGAGAAGAAAGAGAGAGAGAAGAAAGAGAGAAGAAGAAAGAGAGAGAGAAGAAAGAGAGAGGGGAGAAAGAGAGAGAAGAAAGAGAGAGAGAGAGAGAAGAAAGAGAGAGAGAAGAAAGAGAGACAGATAAAGAAACGGGGAATGTGAGAGAATGTGAGAAAGAAAAAGAGAAAGAGAAATTGAGAGAGAGAGAGAGAGAGAGAGAGAGAAAGAAAAAATGAGAAAGTGAGAGACAAAGAGGCAGAGAGAGACAGAGGAGAGAAAGAGACAAAGAGGGAGAGAGAGACAGAGGAGAGAAAGAGACAAAGAGGGAGAGAGAGAAAGAAAGAGAAAGAGAACAATAGAGAGAGAGAAAAAAAGAGAAAGAGAACAAGAGAGAGAAAGAAAGAAGGAGAAAGAACCAAAGATAGAGAGGAAGAAGGCAAAAA
>NC_074723.1:30990042-31030042 GCF_947242115.1 Biomphalaria glabrata
ACATACATACATACATACTTACATACATACATATATATCCTTTACATTCTGTTTTATATATCAGATATCTACATCGTGAAACAAAATGTTATTCTACCTTTCCATTATAAAGGCATGTATTTTGTCCCACTGTGAATTCAATGAACAGAAATAAAACAAGGCAGAGTTGGTTCATCTCGGTATAAAAACCTAGATTAGACGAAAGACAGTATTGAATGTAATAACTATTCAAATAATTGTTACCCACCGGATACGACCAAAAAAAAAGAATAAGACAAAGAATTATATCTACATTTAAGAAAAATTATATTTCACTCTATCGATATTTTTTTATTTCTTCATTTTGCCGAAAGTTTGTTAATAAATAAATTGGCTACCTACAGTTTTTTGTAGTTTCGGATTTTAACATAGAAAATTAAATATGTATAGGAGAATTAATTCTAATGAAACATTTTTAATTCAATTGCACTTCTAGAAGTTTTGGTTTAAAACTATATTTGGGGGAGACGAACTTGTCTCCAGGTCTACTGCGTGGTAGACACTAATTTATTTTTAGTCAGCTGGAGCGATTTATTTTTCCAAACTCTCAATTGGAGGCGTCCAAAGGCACTACTGGCCCTGAACAAACAGTTGTCAAACTCCCTTAAAAGCATTGCTTAATTTGATTCCATGCTTCTCAGATTTTGTGAGGTCATCTACTACGTATAGGGGTTGTCTATTCACGGTGATCTTTATGGCAAATTAGATTTACTGGATGACCTCTGGAACATGAGCTCCGTTTTTCCGTGGTTTATAGATAAACCGAAAGAGGCGGCAGCGTAGGCTAATCTGTTTACCGCGAGCTGGACATTATGTTCAGTGTAACCAAATAAGGCACGGAGAAGATGAGAATTTCCTCTAATTTTGGTATGGTACAGTAGACTTCGAAGATTGAACACATTGTTTTAAGTAGTACTCGATACGGGATACGTGCCCTGCCCAGCCTGACTGTCGGATTATAAGAAGATTATACCTCTTTCTCAAGAACGTCGCTGTTTGTAGTACAGTCTTGCCACCGTATGCCCATGATTGTGTGGAAACATCTTTGGTGTTAGCAATCAAGAAGTCTTAGTTTCTTTCTGTATAGTACCCATGTCAAAGGTCCACATAGATGGGTTGAGAGAACCACTGCTTTGTAGACTCTGATTTTTGTAGGCAGGCGGAGCGATTTATTTAGCCATACTCTCTCTTGTAGGTGTCCAAAAAGCTACTAGTTCTGATCAGACGCTTATCAACCACCTTTAGAAGCAGTGCGTCATTCGATAGTATTCTTTCCAGATATGTGAAGTTGTCTAAATCACATTTGTAAGATGATCTTTGGGGTTCAGTAGATTTTATTTAATAACTTCTTAAACCTGATTTCAATTTTTCCGAGGTTTATAGTTAAACCAAAAGAGGCGGGAGGGTACGCTAATTTATTGACCGAAAACTGGAATTCATGTTCAGTGTGAGCAAGTAAGGCGTAGAGAAGCTGTGTTATGACAATTTCATAATAGTTTTGGTATGGCAGAATAAACTTCGAAGATTGAAAACATTGTAAAAAATACCCTGCTTAATAGAACTATGTTTATATTTTAATTATTCTAAACTGGGAATAGTTATTTGCTTTAAAAAGAATACTTCACCTATCACATATTTCAATGACATGTATTAGCTTACCATGTCATAATACATTTCACAACGGCTCAATCTAAATACTTATTTAAATGTTTTATTGACACAATACAGAAGTTCATACATAAAAGTAAAGGGATTCGAGTCACCAATTAGTACATTTTAAAACCATCAAACGTGTGACTAAACATATAGTTGCTGTTGTTTTCTACTATTTTTTTTTTTTTATATTTAGCGACTGGAAAGAAAAGCACTTCTTTGCAATATGTTATTTATTCTTCTTGAAATTAGGTATACAGTGTTTGAAATATGGATTAGTTTCAAGAGTCGCTTGGCTACTTCTGAAACGGGCTCCAGTTTTAATCCCGACTGAAGAACAATTATGTTTGCTAAGCAAGTACACCCTCCTCCAGCATACTACTAAAAAGATTCAACTACAGCGCTCTGTGAAAAATGATAGTTACGTTATAAAAAGGTTATATACTATTAAAGTATTTCAAGTATTATAATGCATTTCAGAAAAAGTCATCGTTTTAATTTTGTACTTTAATAAAACTTACACTCTACAAATACTAGATTGATTTATTATGGAACAATAAAAGAAAGAAAAACTACATTTGCCGTTGTATGTTTAGTTATTGTGATTTAAGTGCTTTGTACTTTTTTTTTTTTTTTACAATTTTAGCTTTAATTGTAGAGAGCTGTGTCGGTAACTTTTACTTTTATTGACAAGATAAGATGGTGCGCAAATGTTTAATTAGGTCTATTGATTCATTAAAACTTGTTTATGTTTGCAAAAAAATGTTGTTTTTTTGTACTGCTGTAAGCTTAGTAACGTAAGCGGTGTCAAATTTGTTTCCCGTCATACGCAAAATTTTCATTCATAAAACAATCGAGCTAAAATAAATATTCTGACAATGAGCCATTTTCAAACCAATTTAACGATCGATCTCGAGTTTTTGCGTTGTGGCCAATGAGTTGAGAATGTTTTCTATCAATATAAACAATATCTTGAAATTTTAAAGAAAAAGGTTAGTCGTTTTGGAAATAAAGACAGACAATAAGTGTTCGTTTAAGAATATAAGATATGAAGATAAAAAAAAATAACTTTAGTTCGGCCTTTGTCAGACTGATCTCTATAGCCTTGGTCGGCAATCCGTATAGGTCTCTAGGAGATGGAAACTCCGAATTTAAACCAACAGCTATCTGTTTGTTCACAGCCGTCTATCTTGAGCATACAATGGCAAATAACAATGTTTTCGCAATGTCGGTATTTACAGTTTAGGGGGATAGACTAAGACAGTGAAAAGAGAACCTAAACAAAGGTCACTTATTAACAAATTACTCTCTTACAGATTCTTTAAGTTTGAGTCCAAAACAATTTTACCAGAATTCAACATGAATCAGTAAAGCTGTTAATTGTCATGATGCCCTTAAGTCTTTTTTTATACGCAGACAAGAGTTCACATCTTCTTTCACAAGTTACTTACGAATATTACAGCTTTAGCATTAACTAAAAATACCCTCCTCTTGATAAATGTTACATGTGATTCACTAATAACAATTGGGACAGTTATTAAAAGACATCACTTATACTCCAAGTATCATATATTTATTCCTTCTCGGGTAAGTCAACGTCAGATAACATTATTGGATAATAACTACATCATAACATCAAGAAATAATTTTTAATTTTTAAATTCAGTTGTTTTTTGGATTCAGAGGAGTATGCTCACAATAGTTCAACTTCTGTAGGACTATCAAAAAATATAGGTCTAATTTTGTTTGATGATCTCTTAGTGTGTAAATGAGAATTGAACTTCAAAGAAATACAGTTTACGGGCAATTCAAAAGTTTTTGTTGTAGAAATAACGATGCGCAATTTAAAACAAAAAATGGGGGGGGGGGGTCGTTTCCAGAAATAGAATAAGAGAGAGAAGGAACGAGACGGAAGAGAGCCTCTCGTTGCACTTTATTTTTAATGATACAATAACTTAAGTACTAACAATTATGTCAAAGAAATTGTTAACATTATAAAAAAGCATATATGTAGAGGAATCTTACTGCCGTAATAAAAAATGTAACAAAATAACGGGCGTAGCCGGTGTGTATTGCTAGTAATGGTAATGGGAAGCGTGGTCGAGAGGCTAAGTGCGCTTGAACTTGGCTTGGCTACTTATGAAGGGGGTTCGAGGTTTCGACACCCGACTCGGACAGAGTCAGTGTTTACTGAGCGCCTAAAGGCAGCACAAAAAAAAAAAAACCTTCTAGATACACCCTCCCCCCCCCCCAACACACACACTGGTCCACAACTGAGATTGGACACAAAGCGCTCTGAGCATGCTATAAGCATGAAAGTAGCGTTATATAAAAGCCATAATATATAATTTATTTTTATACTAAATCCTATCTATATTTATAATTATTAAATTTAAAATATCAAAAATGTAATTTAATGTTTATTACAAACTTTCTTACTTTCAGTAGAGCTATTAACACTAAATAGTATCCTATTGAACAGTAGCGACCTACCTACTTAGACTAGGTTTTCTTTTTCAGCCTTTCCTTTTTACTTTGTGTTTTAACACACAGGGCAAGAGAATTGTATTTGTCTAATCAATAGATCGAATAAGGGTAGAGGGGGCTTCCTAATTAGCATTCTTCACTTGGTCGATTCAACGTTTACAGAGTTGGCTTCAAATGACGGTCAACTATAAAGAAACGACAAACTTCAGGTTTTCAGCGTGTTTATGTGAGATCTTTACTTTCGAAATTGAAGATCATTAGTTTTTATGATATTTAGAATTTAATGAGGAATTGAACGAATTTGTCTTCTCCTTCTTATATAATACAGACGTTACTTCAAAAAAGAAGATGATTACGTCCTACTCGTCATGCATTTATTCATGCATTTGGTATGGTAACGTATGCATATTTTAAATTTTAACGGTGCCAGTGAAGAGAAAAGCCGATATTAGTTTTTTTTTTTTTCTGATTGCTCGTTTAAACTAGAAAAGCTATTCGAAATGTGTAAAAAAATAAACTTCGGCTTTCAGAACTTGCGATCAGAGTTGATGTAAATGTGGTCTGTTTCTATGGACCATAGCCAATAAGTGTTTAGTTTTTACCAGCCAAACGACCAACAGCCTTCACTTTTTTCTCAACTAATGTCACAGATGGATGCTCTTATGTTTGTTAACTTATCTTAGCACATTATTCATTGTCTTTGTTAGTATTATCTTATCTTATCTTATAAAATACAGGCGTTACTTCAAAAAAGAAGATGGTTACTTCCTACGCTTTGGAGATTACAAAATTGGGGAATTATATCTGGGCAATGTAAACATTTTTAACATCTACTGAAATATATAATTTGAGAATAGATTTAGAATACAACAATAAGAGCTACTATGCGCAATACTCACAATTTCAACTATTGAGTAAAAAAAAACCCTACAAATTCAAGATAGGAGCCTATTCTGGAGATGCTGGTGATAATATTTCCTATCACAATGGCATGTACTTTGGTACTTTTGATAAAGATAATGATAACCATTTTACACAAAACTGTGCATTAAACTATCAAGCCTGGTGGTACAAGCAATGTCATCATTCTAACCTCAACAGTAAAGGGGGAAGTAAGGACTATAGCAAGGGGCTTAACTGGACATATTTAACAGGATACACGGAGAGTGATCACTTAGCGAGATGAAAATAGGACTAAGAGAATAAAATTTACCGACTAATTTACTCATTCAAAATGTCTGAAATTTTTTCAAATAAAAATATTTTGTACAAAAATAAAAGTACTTTTTTTCTTTATATTTTTATTTTCGTAATAAAACAAAGAAGTGTCTACTATGAAGGCCATGGATACAAATTCAATAACATATATCTATACCAAAATTTGTTGTATCAACATCACCGGTCCTTAGCACGATATTAAAAGATTGATTTACATTTTTATAAAACTTACTGCAAGTCCCCTCTACGACCTCCATTTTCTGTAGCGTAAAGGATGATGTTTCACATTGAGTCGTGACTTACACTATGACTGAGCCTGTTTAGTAGCCGTCATTACAAAGTACTGAGTTTGTCATCATGCGATGATCTGTAGAAATAAATATTTTTTGTCCCTGGTATCTGATACACAGCATTTTTGCTTATTTTTTATTCCTAAGCTTGAATTATTTTTCAGTATCTGCTTTTAACTTGCAACTGTCATATCTATTTATACTGGAACTGAATGGCTTTAGCTGATAATGTAGTTAACCCTGTGTTATTAAGTAAAGATATATTGAAAGGTATTTTCACCAAAACATGAGCCCATGCAACAGTTGAGTTGATAAATTTAAAGTATAGAAGAAAAGGAAGTCGTTCTCTTGCAGAGCTGTCATTGTTGAAAAGAACTCCCTTTAAACAAGCCTATCTCAATATGTATATATATACATAGCGCAACTGCTCTATACATTTAATGGATTATTTTCCGTATAGAACAACAGATACATATGTCCACAGAATTATACAGCTATAATTTTACTTGGAAGCTTACTTCACACCGCAATATTCTCCAGAATTGACTCAGGATGTCGTGATTAAACAGAGTGTCATCTCTAACAAAAATTTTTTTTTAAATATTAGGAAGATTTTGACACCGCTCAAGGGAGAATTGAGTAATTTTTCAGTAGTTATGCGTTTCTTTTTTCTATAAATTATGCACATTTTCTCATGCCGAACCAAAGGCATGAGAGTGGCTGCTAATAAACATTCTATTTTAGAGCAAGCGATTTAGAAAATAGATACACAGTGAAACCGATTTACAAAACATCACACTGAAATTAATTTTAAGGGTTAAATGTGTATATCTACTTATTTTCTTTTTTAGGAACGACTGATGACACATTTGTACATCTAACAGATCGACCTACGACGTCTTGTCGTAACATTAACATCACCCATGATCGCGTTATAGTAAGGTTCATCTCCGGGTTAAAGGTCATGTGTGACACCCAGACAGACGGTTGTGGATGGATCATCATTCAGAGAAGAAACAACGGAAAAGTAGATTTCTACAGAGACTGGAAGGAGTATCGTGACGGCTTTGGAGATTACAACATTGGGGAATTTTATCTGGGGAATGAAAACATTTTTGTGTTTACTTCTACTAGACACTATGATTTAAGAATAGATTTAGAATTTAACAACAAGACATACTTTTGCGCAATACAGAGACTTCAAAATATTGAGGGAGTCTGAGAAATATAAACTACAGCTAGGACTTTTTTTCAGAAAACAGTTCTGATAATGTATCATATTATATATATGTTCTTTACTACTTTTGATAGCGATAACGACATGGACAGTGAAAATGGTGCAAAAAGGTTTAAGGGTGCCTGATGGTACAAGGCCTTTTGTCAAGAGCAGGGGTGTGTAAGATGTGAGACTGTGTGTGTGTTTGTTTTAGTAGTTGTGAGTGGGTGAACTGTTTTGGCACGGGGTTTTCAAGGGGGGACCATAAGGTTTCTAGCGGTCAGTCTACCGCAGTTGGAGAGCTGATCTGGTCTTGGTCAGAATTGTGTTTTGAAGGGGATGTATTTTTCATGTATTGTATCGGGGTAATGTTTGCGCTCTCAATGACTAATTACGATTACTTATGATCTAGATTGTATGTCACCTAGCGATATATGTTTTTGGTACATTTTAAACCAATTAAGAATTATTGAGAACGATTTTGTAAAGCACATGAGAGTCTAGTAAATAAAGTCTGATATTTTATAACTCAGTGTTTCTTAGTAGTATCTAAGTTGTTTGTACTAGATAAACGATAACTACAGGCAACATTCATCTATTACGCTTACACCTCACTGATTGAATCCTACCCCTACACGAGCTATATACATGTATCGAACAGTTATTAAACAAAAGATAAAGTTTTTTACACCTGTCATGAATCGAATCTGAACGGAATATGGGAAAGTAAATTTATAGTGCATGGGATACAATGGATACATTTAACATCATTTTTAGGAGTATTACCTTTACCGAGATGAAAAGAGAACGGATATAATACAATATTTTTTAGATACCCTAACTTGAGAGCGTAAAAAAAAGCTAATAAAAAATGGTATATTTTGGATTCTTCTTAAGTTGAAGTTACAATATACATCATTCTATGTCACAACAATTATTATGGCCAATTACACTCTGGAACATTCTTTTATTATGACAATGTTGTTGATTTAATTCTTTGTATTCCTTTACAAACCTTACAAAATAAAGGTATTCCGACACGTTGAATGACTCTTTATTAGGTTTAATTAAAAATACAAGAGAAATGTAAAATAAAAAATATATATGTATTTGTTTATTCTTCTTCTTCTAAAGCCGCTAATTAAATTGCACAAAATGTATATTCTTACTATTAAAACGTGGTATTCATAGACATATATATATATATATATATATATATATATATGTCTATGGTAGTATTGCAAATGGAGATAACTGTGTTATTACATGGCTATACCAAACATATTCAGAGTTATCCTTCTCGATATTCAACTTGGAATTGGATATCTGAAGTGATTTTTTTTCTCGCGTCAGAAAATTACTTAATTTCTGTACTTAAAAAAAAAGAACAACATTGTAGCTAGCTTTGACGTCGACTCATTTTCTTGTCGCTTTTTGGTAAATATTTCCATCAATCCTCCAATCTCTAGGCGTAGTCTAACAATCTTTTTATTCGCTGCTCAAACCAAGAATGGCGTCATATTTGTTTCATAATGACGTTTATATTTTGTTCTTTTTAGAAACAGCTTATTATCATGATCCACACACAAAAAGTTAAGATCCGTTCTCTTTTTCTGGTAGATTCTCATTTTATAAACACACTAATGTTAAATGTCATGGTACCAATCAATTAAAAAAAAAATTAAGGGCCCTAATGTAGGTGCCGACATTTCGGCTGACCAGATGGAACCATGTCGCGGGCCGGATCTGGCCCACGGGCCGTATTTTGGGCATCACTGATTTATGGTATAAGAAATATTTATCCTTAATTGGGTTATTTTATAAAAGACTAACTGTTAATCGACAGCTTTAGATTTGAAATAAATTATTCCTTAGCAGACAATTTAGCTATTCAATATGTAGTTTTTGTTTTTATCACAAACGCGAGCTGCCGCCTTATAGGGCTCTTTTAGTCGCCCGCCAATAGAAAGACTATTGAAAATATAAATGTTGAAATATTTTATTTACGTCTCGTTTCTCGCAACGCACAAATAAAATTTATTGTATTTATTGTATTTATTGTATTTATTGCATTTATTGTATTTAGTGTATTTAGTGTATTTATTGCATTTATTGTATTTATTGTATTTATTGTATTTATTGTGTTTAGTGCATTTATTGTATTTATTGCATTTATTGCATGTATTGTATTTATTGTATTTAGTGTATTTAGTGTATTTATTTCATTTAGTGTATTTATTGTATTTATAGCATTTATTGTATTTATTGCATTTATTGTATTTATTGCATTTATTGTATTTATTGCATTTATTGTATTTATTGTATTTAGTGTATTTATTGTATTTAGTGTATTTATTGTATTTAGTGTATTTGGTGTATTTATTGTATTTAGTGTATTTAGTGTATTTAGTGTATTCATTGTATTTAGTGTATTTATTGTATTTAGTGTATTTATTGTATTTAGTGTATTTAGTGTATTCAGTGTATTTAGTGTATTTATTTCATTGAGTGTATTTATTGTATTTAGTGTATTTATTGTATTTAGTGTATTTGGTGTATTTAGTGTATTTAGTGTATTTAGTGTATTTAGTGTATTTAGTGTATTTAGTGTATTCATTGTATTTAGTGTATTTATTGTATTTAGTGTATTTATTGTATTTAGTGTATTTAGTGTATTTATTTCATTTAGTGTATTTATTGTATTTAGTGTATTTATTGTATTTAGTGTATTTGGTGTATTTAGTGTATTTAGTGTATTTAGTGTATTTAGTGTATTCATTGTATTTAGTGTATTAAGTGTATTTTGTTGTATTTAGTGTATGTAGTGTATTTAGTGTATTTAGTGTATTTAGTATATTTATTTCATTTAGTGTATTTATTTCATTTAGTGTATTTATTGCATTTATTGTATTTATTGTATTTAGTGTATTTATTGTATTTAGTGTATTTATTGTATTTAGTGTATTTATTGTATTTAGTGTATTTATTGTATTTAGTGTATTTGGTGTATTTATTGTATTTAGTGTATTTAGTGTATTTAGTGTATTCATTGTATTTAGTGTATTTATTGTATTTAGTGTATTTATTGTATTTAGTGTATTTAGTGCATTTAGTGTATTTAGTGCATTTATTTCATTTAGTGTATTTATTGTATTTAGTGTATTTATTGTATTTAGTGTATTTGGTGTATTTATTGTATTAAGTGTATTTAGTGTAATTAGTGTATTTAGTGTATTCATTGTATTTAGTGTATTTATTGTATTTAGTGTATTTATTGTATTTAGTGTATTTGGTGTATTTATTGTATTTAGTGTATTTAGTGTATTTAGTGTATTTAGTGTATTTATTTCATTTAGTGTATTTATTGTATTTAGTGTATTTATTGTATTTAGTGTATTTGGTGTATTTATTGTATTTAGTGTATTTAGTGTATTTAGTGTATTCATTGTATTTAGTGTATTAAGTGTATTTTGTTGTATTTAGTGTATGTAGTGTATTTAGTGTATTTAGTGTATTTAGTGTATTTATTTCATTTAGTGTATCTATTTCATTTAGTGTATTTATTGCATTTATTGTATTTATTGTATTTAGTGTATTTAGTGTATTTATTGTATTTAGTGTATTTAGTGTATTTATTGCATTTATTGTATTTATTGTATTTATTGTATTTATTGTATTTAGTGTATTTAGTGTATTTAGTGTATTTATTTCATTTAGTGTATTTATTGTACTTATTGTATTTTTTGTATTTATTGTATTTATTGCATATATAGTATGTATTGTATTTATTGTATTTAGTGTATTTAGTGTATTTTTTTCATTTAGTGTATTTATTGTATTTATTGCATTTATTGTATTTATTGCATTTATTGTATTTATTGCATTTATTGTATTTATTGCATTTATTGTATTTATTGTATTTAGTGTATTTATTGTATTTAGTGTATTTATTGTATTTAGTGTATTTATTGTATTTAGTGTATTTGGTGTATTTATTGTATTTAGTGTATTTAGTGTATTTAGTGTATTCATTGTATTTAGTGTATTTATTGTATTTAGTGTATTTATTGTATTTAGTGTATTTAGTGAATTTGGTGTATTTAGTGTATTTATTTCATTTAGTGTATTTATTGTATTTAGTGTATTTATTGTATTTAGTGTATTTGGTGTATTTATTGTATTTAGTGTATTTAGTGTATTTAGTGTATTCATTGTATTTAGTGTATTTATTGTATTTAGTGTATTTATTGTATTTAGTGTATTTAGTGTATTTAGTGTATTTATTTCATTTAGTGTATTTATTGTATTTAGTGTATTTATTGTATTTAGTGTATTTGGTGTATTTATTGTATTTAGTGTATTTAGTGTATTTAGTGTATTCATTGTATTTAGTGTATTAAGTGTATTTTGTTGTATTTAGTGTATGTAGTGTATTTAGTGTATTTAGTGTATTTATTGTATTTAGTGTATTTATTTCATTTAGTGTATTTATTTCATTTAGTGTATTTATTGCATTTATTGTATTTATTGTATTTAGTGTATTTAGTGTATTTATTTCATTTAGTGTATTTATTGCATTTATTGTATTTATTGTATTTAGTGTATTTATTGTATTTAGTGTATTTGGTGTATTTATTGTATTTATTGTATTTAGTGTATTTATTTCATTTAGTGTATTTATTGTATTTAGTGTATTTATTGTATTTAGTGTATTTAGTGTATTTATTGTATTTATTGTGTTTATTGTATTTAGTGTATTTATTATATTTAGTGTATTTATTGTATTTAGTGTATTTGGTGTATTTAGTGTATTTAGTGTATTTATTGTATTTAGTGTATTTAGTGTATTTAGTGTATTTAGTGTATTTAGTGTATTTATTGTGTTTATTGTATTTAGTGTATTTATTGTATTTAGTGTATTTAGTGTATTTAGTGTATTTATTGTGTTTATTGTATTTAGTGTATTTATTGTGTTTATTGTATTTAGTGTATTTAGTGTATTTATTGCATTTAGTGTATTTAGTGTATTTAGTGTAACAAGAACAAAAAACGTAAAGATTCTAAAAAACAAGCTAATACAAACAAAAAAAAAAGACAAAAATTCTTTTATAGAACTCACATAGTAATCACAATAAATTTCCGTAAGGATCAATAAAGCAGTCTTAGTCTTAGTCTTAGTCTCAGTTCGATTATATTTCTGTAAATAAATTAGATAAAAAAAAATATTTTATCTCTCCCCAATTGTGTAAAAAAAAAATCCTTGTTAAGCACATTTTCTAAATCATCTATACGTTATAGTATTATTATAATAAACCTATAGAGCTTGACCCTATCAATATTAATAATATGTTTGATACTTAGTATTCCATTAAAAGACGTTATAAATTAAACAGACAATACTTTATATCGGATAAATTTGTCCTAATTTAAGTTAGAGTTAGTAGATCGATACTCAAAATACTTTTAAGAAAATAAAATATTATAATCTCCTATTAATTTTTTTTTCATTTCTATATATCCCCCACAACCCCCCAAAAAAGACTGGCTCTAATTTTAAAAAAAAACGTTACGTTTACCTGTAATGTATCTTGAGGGAAATATTTATTTGTTAAAGGTATGTACAGCCAAAAGACTAAAAGGCTGAACATGTCGAAACAAAGATCTACGTTATACGGCTTATGATGAACAACACATTTTGTTTTTAGGTTTTGTTTTTAAAAGGAAAAGAATGATCAACCAAATATCGTTAAAGTATTTACTATTGGGTGTACCCTGTTATAGATTTGATCTATCAGACAGTTATGTCTCCAAGAGATTAACATAAACTTGGTCTAAGGTGAAATGATTATTTATATAGGACTGGTTGACATGCATGTTGAAATGTCAGAGCGAAAAAAAGGTGTAATGTATCAATTTGTCTGCATCAGTCATGTAATTAAATGTTGTAATACATCTAGACTAACAATAATAAATCTGTGAAATATTTTCACTAATTGCTTTCGGCTTTCTCAATGCGCTACGATCCTGTCACTTGTCATGACCAGTTGGGAAGGTGGAGAAAGTAGAGTGTATCAAGGGAACGATGCATGATGTTTTTTTTTTATTTCAAATTGCATTTTATAATTTAAAACAAAGAAATTCTTCACAAGTGTTTCCCAAACTTTTGACCTATGCCTGTCTTGCGCATCTAGAGCTGCTTCTTGTTGGATGTTTCTCTTTTTTGCACCGTAATGGTTTGGGTTTTTAGTTTCTAAGGGCTCGCTATATTGGTGTCATTGCTCTTCTTGTTTTGCCTCGAAATGGAGTTCTCTCTGATGAGGTTTTCTTCCCCAGTGTTTGGTAAGTTAGTTGAATTTACGTGATTTTTCGCGGCGTAGTTTTGAAAACATTATAATATTGTAATGGCGGTCTCAGGAATGCGTATTTTCCTTGTTTAGGGACGCAGGCTTGGGACTCTTTTGGAGTCAAGTCTGATGGTATGGTTTAGTTCTTGCATTCATGGCGTGTTGAATAGTTGTATGTGGCTTCGCAAGCACAGATCAAATTGTGGCACTGAGCTTGAGGTGTACTATAATTCATTTGCAAAATATGTCTAGCTTGCATTTGCTTTGTAAATACTATTGATCTTCATTCATCATTCATGTCATAATATTCATGCATTCATTAAATTGGTGAACGTACACTCTTTTTTTTGTTAACTCATATAAGTAAAATAATCGTTATTATTAATATTGTTCATGTTGAACAATTGTTGTTCAGTTAAATGACATGTATTCGATGCTCAGTAAGCCATAGTTCTAAATGCCGTTACTCTTTGCTTTGGTTTAAACTGTCGAGGAGGGGAACCTGGGAGTTCAAGTAAATGATGTCTGCCCCTAAATCAACGAGCTGAAAAAACCCACCCGACAATGCCTACTCCTTGTAGAATTTTGTAACAATGAAAACATCTCGCCTCCCCCCGCCCTTCCTACCCCCCATCCCAAAAAACAAAACAAAAAACAATTAAATAATAATAGATATTTCTTTTATTTTTTTGTAGGCCTACATACATAAAATAAAATAATTTCTGTATCGCAATTAAGTGTTTAATTAGTGAGTTTATTTGTTGCATGCTTTAGAGACACATGAAATGCATTCTAAAAAATAAAAACATATATTACATTGAAAAAAAAGGGCGTGTCGACGGAAGTTGTAACATTTCTATCTATTTAATGATCTTTCTAGAAATTAGTTTTAAAATGTAAAATAACATCGTATCTGAGTTTGTAACAATAAACAATGGATAATAATTAAAAATTTATGATATTGCATTCTAATTTATAAATTTAATGGGTATTTTTAAAAGGGTAGTTGGCTATGTGCAATGCGTACCCCATTCAAACTCTTCCCGTTCCCCTGTGGGTATTCTACCCTACTTTGAAAAGCACAGTAATACAGTAGCGCCTGTACAATTGAAGTGCTTATAAAAATAAATGTTAAATAGTTATATATTGTTAGTTTTCAACATTGACCTAATACTCCTTACAAAGTATAAAGGGGACTAATACATTTAATGCACTCAGATCTTTCTAATACTATTTCTCTCGCTTGTTCGATAAAAACAATTAACATCAATAGATAATTAATATTTGGCATTTTTTTTATTGATTTTTTGTTTTATTTGATACAAGAAATAAAAGTGCAAATTTAAACTTGATCTTATTTTGAATGTAGGTGAGAAATGTGTACAAGCATTTTAGCGGACAGACAGACAGAATATGTTGATTCAAGCTTTATTAAAAGAAACTATATTGTTTAAATTATTAACATAAAAAAAAATAATATTTAAAAATAAAAATAGGGAAATACATTTTAGAAAATATTCTTCAAGCTTTCTCAAGAAACTATATAAAAATATGAATATTTTGACACATTTTTGCTCTTTCTAGACACATTTAAAACAGTTGAAACAGTTTTCAGTGGAAACAATTTTATTATTTAAGAAGAATGTGTTTGTTGTTGCTTAGCTTTTACCCTCAGGTATCAAAACTTTGACATTCATCAAAATGTGAGTTTTACTTTCTTTTTCTCAGTTTCATCTCGCTAAAGGTAACACTGGTGTCATAATCAGTTAGACCCGACCAGTTCAATCCTTTGCCCCCTGATCTACCTCCCCATTTCCCGTTAAGAGTGTAAGAATGACAAGCATTGTACCACCAATCACCTGAATAGTGTTGTGCACAGTTTAAACTGCTCTTGTCATTATCTCTATCATAGGTACTAAAGAACATGTTGTTATTATATGATAAACTATCACGAGCATTCCCTGAGTAGTTCCCGATATGTAGTTTATATTTCTCAGTCTCACTCAAAACTTTAAAGTTTTCATACTGCGCAAAGTATGGACTCTTGGAAAATTGTATATCTATTCTTAAATCATATTGTCCAGTAGAAGTTAATTTAAAAATGTTTTCATTTCCCAGATAAAATTCACCAATTTTGTAATCTCCAAAGCCGTCACGATACTCCTTCCAGCCTCTATAGAAATCTACTTTTCCGTTGATTCTTCTCTGAAAGATGATCCACCCACCACCGTCTGTCTTGGTGTCACACATGACCTTTAACCCCGATGACAGCATCACAATGGCACGAGATTCAAAACTTTGCACGTCAAGACATGACGTAATAAAAATATTTTTTTTAACTGTTTGGTGGAAAGAAAATAGTAAAAATAAATGTAAATTATATTTACCCGTTTAGTCAAAATATCATTTATATATATATAAAGCTACAATCCATGAAGGAGCACTTCAGGGTATCTATATAACACTTGTGTTAACTCCCCTATAAATGCTTTTACTAACACCGTTTTTTTTTTTTGTTGAAGACACACGGGAATGCAAACTATTTAAGTCAAACTTTTCAAGCCAAATTTACAATTTTTTATTTTTACTTTAAAAAATTATAACTGTCAAACTAGTTTTTCCATTGTGACCAACAAGATAGTAATTCTTTTCTCAGCGATATTCTGCTTCACTTCTAGCCAGCTTTATTGCTGCTGAGATGTGGGCTCTTTTACAGACGGTGCCAAGGAAAAAAAGTGTGCTTTTTTCTTCAGTTGTTCAGCACTGCCGTAGAGGATGTTGGTTATGTTGGGCTAAGTGGTAGTAGGGTCTGCCTAAGGTGGATTAGGAAGGGGTATTCAAAGAGGATATGGTTTACGGTTTCATAAGGGTGGGCGCAATGTCTGCAAAGGGGGAGTTGTGTGGAGTTTATTTTGTTCAGATGGTAATTTAATAGAAGTGTGTGTCATGCTCTTTGTTTGAAAATTGTAGATTATTCTTTGCGGGGTAGGAAGTTAATACTGTCAATTTGTTTGACATAGTCATTTCTTTGATGTCAATGTGTCCAGATATCCACTGTGGTGTGATATTTATATTTAATTTTGAAATAAGTGCACCCTGTGGCGATTACTGCTCAAACTTCCAAGCCGAAATTGAGACAATTACCATAGCACTACAGACAGTGGAAAACAAATTATATGAGAGCAATCATCATCAGATATTGTTGTCTTTACAGACTCCCAATCCACTCTGCAAGCACTTAACAGCAAACAACTCACTCACAGGCCACTCACTTAGACCATTTTGAAACTATGATAATCACTGTATTTTTATTTTAAATTAAGACTTGTAATGCCATTTTAATACATTTTAATACATATTTGAACTAGGTATCCCGGCATGCTACCCTGCCTCATAGTGGCGCCCGGATGGAAACGATTAGGCTAAAGGGTAGCAAAACAAGACTCCCGTGGGGGTGCCTAAGGGTGAGCGAGAGCATCCTCATTGCACTGCGCGAAGTTGTAAAAAAGCTCCCACAACCTTGTGACAATTCAGGCGCTATTCCCCAAGGGGCCGTTACATAATAAATGGCTTGTCCCGCACGGTTAGCCTGGTATAGAAAAGAAAAATGGCGGGGATCTTAGTAGATCTATACGCGGCCTCTTGCCGCGAGTCTGACCCACCCGCCAGAAAAAACAGTGTACACTGTATTCACACAGGCCGGTGAGAGGGAGCTCTTGTTCACTTTTGCTGGCCTAGAGTTCCAAGAGCTGAAAGATCAACTCTACCTAACAGCTTAAGAAGAAGAAGAAGAAGAACTAGGTATTTTTATTCATTCAGTCGACACTATTTTGTGAATTGCTTTTTAGCTTAATAAATTTGAGCAATTTTATCGGCGCTATTATGTCGTTTGCTAATTTAGTTTTGTGGTTAAAGCTAGATACGTTGTCTACAACACAACCTTTAGACCGATATAAATCAACGACTTAAGGGTAGGCTCTAATTCGCTAACGTGCAATAAAGAGATATTTCAAACATTGCTTACATGCAATCGCCCCCTCTTTTTTTTTCTTGATTTTGTAATGAAATATAAATCTTGATTTAATTAATCACGAATAAAGACGTGAACATTTTCAATGGACCTCATTCACCAATCGTAAACAAACAACATTTAGTCACGTGATCTTATTGATAAAACAATGGAAAAAAACTGTCACGTGACAACCATCATGAATTAAACATGAGATCGTAAATTATAAAGAAGATATAGAGCGCCACGTGGCTAAATGTTGTTTGTTTACGATTGGTGAATGAGGTCCATTGATCTTCTGTGGGTTCGCACAACATTTTAAAGCACCATCGTAAAATAAGACAATGCTTAACAGTTATATAAACTTAAACTTTACAACCAAACAAACTATATTGTAGTATAGAGATTGTGCTTTTTGCTTGCCAACTTTGAAAACCTTTTTTTTTGTTTAAATTTAACACGTTTTTTGATACTAACAATTGTAGTTTTAGATCAAACCATGTCTATAAGAGTTACTTAAAAGTTTTCTTAACATATGAAATAAACAATCAATTTAAATCTAAGCAGCAATTTGTAGTTGGACAGAAAGATTATAGATAAGGATTTTGTGCTAGGTGCGATTTCAGTAATCTTTTAGTTCTAATATTTCTCTGCGTTAAAATTGTAAATTCAAGAAGAATGAAATAAACTTTTGTCGTTAAACTTTGTCATCAACCATTTTTAAATTGTTTTTGTTTGATTTTCAATTATAAATAGATAAATTAGAACTTTTATATAGCTATACTTTAATGCTTAGAGCATTCTCTGAGTGCTATGTTTGAATCTCATTTGTTGACCAGTGGGTGGGGGAGGGGGTATCTGGTAGATGGTTTTCCGTGCTTCCTTTAAGCGCTCAGAAAACACAACTCTGCTCGCCTCGAGTTGGGTGTCGCACCTCGAGCCCCCTTCATAGGTAGCCAAGACAAGTCATGTTTAAGCGTAATTAGTCTCTCGACTTAGCTTCCTATTATAAAATATACAAATGATATCAAGTTGGAACTATAAAAGTGAATACTCTACCTTCATCCATTTTGTTCTTCAGCTCTGATAGATCCGTTGAAATATTTGCCATTTCCATCCTGAGATTCTTTTGCAAATTTTTTTGTAATTGTTTGTTTGTATCCAAATCTTCTTTAAGCTTATTAATATTCTCATCTGTTTCTACTCTCAAGATTTTTATATTTTCTACACAAGTATCCAGGTCTTTTTTAAGCATTGCAATATCGATATCTGTATCTATTCTTATGTTGGTAATATCTTGTTGTATAGTATCTATGTCTTCTTTTATGCTTGTAATATTTGTATCAATATTTAATAGCATGTTTTTGATAGTTTGTGCATTTGTATTGACGATTTCTGTAAGGCTTGTAATATTTCTTTCCAGACCTACTCTCATGATGGTCATTGTTTGTATTTTTATATCCATGTCTTCTTTTATGCTTGTAATATTTTCTTTATTTAATTGTATTTCTTTTCTAATTGTCTTAAAATCTTGATGATGTGTATTCACATCTTCCTTGAAGTTTTCTATATTTTGTTTGTTAAGTTGAATACTTTCCTTGTCTTCTTCAACTTGTGCTATTAATTTCTGTATTACATTCACCAAGTCATTAAATGTTGGACTTTGAACTGTAATGGTCAGCATTTCAGTAAACTTCTCAGATTTTCCTTCTAAATATTGAACATGAGCTTCACAAAAATATTTTCCTGAGTCGGAAAATGTTAGGTTGGTCCACGTGACGTGAAGATAGGAATCATTGAAGTTGTTGTCATAGATCTGACCTTTAACATGTTTAGCAGAAACTCCTTGGATAACTGTTACGACAGGTTGATCTTTATATATATACGCTATTAGACCTTTGGACTCTGTAAAATAAAATAAATATTTTAGCATTGATGTTAAAAAGGTAACAAGAAATAATGTGTATCTTGAAAATCATCGGACATAGCCATGTACAAGTGTTCAATAAATTATAAAAAAAGTTTATATATAAAGGTTACTTTTATGTTTTAAAACATATTAGAATTAAATATATTTATTTGACTTTAATATTATATATATTTTTTTTTCAATTCAGAAGATACTGTCCTAACAGTAATCTCTATACTAAGCCTGATCCAAAGTTGTGGTTGATTTAATAATCCCTTTTTGATGTTTACGCAAGTCTTTGGTACTAGATAACATTATGACGTACTTTTACAAACTGCTTGGTAGTTTAAGGCTAAACTGAAAAGGTTTTATCTGTCAACCTCAGGGCCGGTCCTGGAGATTGCGGGGCCCTATGCGAAACGGATAGCGCGGGGCCTATTCTGGGTTGTGATAAGGATTATAAGTGAAAATTAAGATTTTATATTTTGAATTTTATTCATACTTCACTAAGTACGAAACCACTGTCAAATTAGCTTTATGAGCCATATACATAAGATTGTCGTTTTTTAACAAAAAGCAGATAAACATTCAGATCTGTCTTTTAGATTTACTATCGACTAGCATAATATCGCTTTTGTTGTTTCTTTTAAAGATTTAGAACATTGACTATGTAATATATAGTCTATGATTTAGAACTATTTTTGTATGCCAGTGACTATTAAAGTAAATTAATAATTTTAACTTCTTGTTTTGGTTAAAATTCGCATTATTATTACATTTTTATTAAAGCTGACAATGATGTTTTTTTTTAATTGCTAATAAGATTGGCGTTTACCAAATTGAATGCCCAAGAAATGACAATTGTGTCTGTTTTTAAGGAGATTTGCACCAGTTTTCAGAAGATTTTAACAATTTCAGTAGATTTTCATGACTTTTTCGTATTTTTTACAATTTCATGAGAATTGCAGAAACCCTTTAATAATAAGTTCAAATGGTTTATTTTAATAATTTATATCTAGAATTAGCGCGGGGCCTATGAAAGTGCGGGGCCCATTGCGTAAGCATAGGTTGCAGTGGCCTAATACCGGCCCTGGTCAACCTTAATATAAAATAAGCCTTTGTACAGTACAATACGATTTATCATGAAAGATCCTGCGGCAATGATGATATAAAATTGTGTATACTATGTGTACATGAACGAAGAATTCAACTATGTTTAAATAGGGTATTAAAGTTTGAGTAGAACACAAAAAAATGTGCTAGTACCGTTATTTTTATAATTACCGTAAGTGAGTTCTATGTAACTTAAGATCTACTATCACTACAAATAAATAACAAAAATTACATTACCATGAAGTATGAACATATACTATATTGTGGAGGGTTCTTTGGGATCATGATCTACAAACTATAGCGAAAAATATATATATACAACGATTTATTTAATTAAAAAAATGTTTTCCTAGAAAGTATTATAATCTTAAATGCAAATAAATTAATAAAAGCAATGACTTTTATTGAAATAAATGTCATCATTTATGTCAAGTATGTAAATCTTTAAATTATATTAATCTTAGACAAATTCTAAACATCTGTTTAGAACCATTCACACACAAGGATTATATAACTATTGCAAAAAAAAAATAGCAGTGAGGTAACACATATAGTTGCTTTTTACTAGAGCTAATGAATAGATTTAAACTTAACGTCACTAAAAGACAGAAGACTAAATGTAAAGTAACAATAATACCTAAAGTAATAAACTATTCATTACAAATACACGAATATGTAATATCTTGAACAATTGAAGTTAATTAAAATTTACTTCAAACTACCTGTTTTTCTGTAACTTAACTTTAAAATTAAATATCTTCGGATCAAGATTAAGCTTAAAAATACAAAGAACTTTACCTTGTATACACATTTTAATGTGAGTGGCTCAATAAGGGCTCTAATAATTCCTAAGCTTCCATAAAAAGAAACTCTTGACCCTTGAAACAAAATTAGAGAGAGTTTTAAACGTTTCAATAAATAGATGATATAATGTGCCAAAAATTAATTATTTAGGGTTGTTTAATTATAAGTTTACGATTTCTTAAAATCTCATACTAATGTATATTATAATAAACTTACGAAATCTAAGTCTAAAAGACAATTTTCTATTTATACGACATCACTAATACCTAGAACATGGGTTTTCAACATGTGTGTCGCTACCATTTTGGGTGTTGAATGACCATTTGCCAAGGTCGCCTAAGACAATTTGAAATTTAGAGTTTTCGTCTCTTCATTATCGAAAGTGTTTTTTGTTTTTAGTTTTTGTCGTTTCTAATTTGTTGTAAAAAAAAACATATGTCGGTATGTGTATATCGAGGATACACATTTATGTGTGTGCATACACAACAAAGTTACATTGTCCTAGTTCAACTAGTATTAAACGAATTACGGAACTATTGTTAAGCATCAATTTAAAAAATGTACAAGTTGTAAAATTAAAAGTATTTAGAACACGGACCAGAGAATAAAGATCGCGTTTGAGGTGCGGTGGCTGAGCGATAAAGCCATTGACTTCCGAAAGGAAGGTTCCTAATTCGAGTCTTGGTTAAGTGTCAGGTTTTTGTATATTTGCATGAGCGTTGTTCTTGTGCGATGCTGGTACCACTTCTGGTATTGTTATGATGTTCTTTTTTTTGTTAATTAAATATCTTTGTACACACATGAGGCTTGTTGTTGCGTATGTCCACCTCTAGATCTATGAGATATTAGACCACAACATGTAGATTTTACCAACAGACTCAAGCATAGCAGACATGGTTTTTATTAAGCACAAATAATATTCCAAAGAAATAGCACAGTATATTTCACATAATAATATATAGTCCAAGTGAATTCCCCAAGTACATATTTAACAATACTTTCATCTTAAATACAAGACACGTCTGTCTTCTACCACTTCTCTAGAGTCTACTACTTTACCATGTAGTCTGCTCCTTCTAATCATGTGACTAATTTCTCATCATTGCATTGTTGACTCCCCTATTCCAAGTGAAACATCATATTCTCCATAAACTCACATATCTTGTGGTCCTCAACCAACCAATGTCACCAATGCCCAAATAATGGTGTGACATGAAGACTGCGATTTTTAATGCCGGGATCTTTGTGCGCCTCTGAGTCCACCCAGCTCTAATGGGTACATGATATGAGTTGGATGGTAAAAGTAAAGGCGGTAGGTCATTTTGCTAGTATGACACCCTAGTTAACCGTAGGCCATAGAAACAGGTGACTCTTTACATCACCTGTCCTATAGACCGCAATGTCTGAAAATGGAACTTACTTGGTAGAGAGGGCGCTAGTGAGTGAAACATCATTGCTGTCATCGTTTTTATGGGTAGTTACTTCCTTCTTTATACATATACGTGTCGATCAAACTAGATGTTGCAGATGAGATTTTAATTGTTGCAGTATAAATAGTCACACCTGTTTTCTTCTTCTTAATCTTCTGCCTTCTTATTTCTAATGTTGAAGGGTTCAGAAGAATAGCTTAATATCTGACGTGAACTGCTCATATAATTTTTCTTCTACAGGTGTGTTTTGGGTACATTGTCTTGTTAGGGCCTCTCAATAAAGTATGCAGTTTTGAAGGATATGATCGGCATTCTTTAGCGACACTCCACCAGGTAAATTCACTGGTTCCAGTTTTCACCTTCCGTGAACAATTATTGTTGCACTTTTTTCCCCTTTCTGAGAATGAAAAAATAAGTCTGGCGTATGGGGATAGCTAACAATAGGCAGAGTCTTTCATATATTTTAGGTGAAAGCTTGTCCGATTTCGTTCTATTATACTCACAATTAGTTAAAATTACTATAAAACGCTATAGCGTGATTAAACAATATTTTATGTTGAAGAATTAAGCAGATTGTTTTCCTCCAACACAATTTTGGGAAATAAAATAGGACAAAAATAAAACTTGCATGTTGTCAACCCGATTTTCTTTCTATGAGAAAAATGACATTGATTCTGACAGACGGAATTCATTGATCATTTTTGTTAACGAATATAAGCATACACCTGACATCTCGTTGGAATAGGTCGAAAATCCATTCACAAAGTTGAAGATGTTCCAGAGACTTCGCAGAAAGAGTTAATTGAGCTCATTAATAGCGATGAAGCTAAAAATCAGTTCTCTGTGTTAGTAACACATTTCTGAATCATTGTTTGCAGTCACACCCCGTTCTGTCTGGGATGTTTTGCGCCTTCTTCTTCTGTTTACAACCAGCTGATTTAATATTAAGTCTAAATTCAGAAGTAGTCATGATATCAGGAGATCACGTTCGTTGTAATATTGCAAAGATTTCTTCGAGAATCCCTGATCTAGTGAATCAGAAACAAGTTTAACCTTCGCATTAACGTTGGCGTGTTTACAAATATTTTTGTAGCAAGTAAGCAGCGTTTCTCAAAGTTTTACAGGGAACCCAACAAATAATATAATATGTTTGCACCCCTCTCTTTTCCTTTTTTAGGCAACAATGAAAATTTTGTAGTCTCCTTTGATAACTGTCAAGAAGAACATTAACTTTTTCTCCCTAACTGACGATACCAAGGTTGATTCTACCAGAATGTTGTAAATAATTACGGAGAGAAAGAGTTAAGACCTACCAGTTTAATACTGTTTTTTTAGATTAGTTTGTCATTTTAGTTCTTTTGTTTGTTTTTGTAATGTTATTACAGTGCCTTGAGCCTACATTTTGTTTGTTAACAGCGCTTTATAATTAAAAGTAATATTATTATTAAGTGTTAGGTATTTAGGAAGAGCGCAGTATTATAATTGACAGAGTTCAATGAAATTCAAAGAATAAATTAACATATATTTAAGCCTCAACATGCCAAGGAGTCATAACTAATTCTTTCTGCCCTCTGAGTTTTATGAAGTATAAATTATTTTTCCTAATACATAATTTAAAGACTTAATGCTCATCTTAAATCAGACAGTAACTATCCAGTGATTCCCTCCAACCGTTCAGAGCGATCTCTGGTGTTTAGGGCTTACGTAATCAGCTTGTAACTTATTACCAGTAACCAACACTTTTCCTATTGTCAGAGACATTACTGTAAGTGATGGAGTCAAGTCTCCATGGCTAAGGAAAAGCCTGGGTGGAAAATTTGCGAGTGTTGAGATTGAAAAACGTCATCACCCACTTCTATTGCTTTACAACTGAATGCAAAGGAATGAAAAACCATCGCAATTTTGGGTCAGGTAGCTGCAGGAGTTTGACAGGGAGCAGTAGTCTTACCACTTCTCCCCCCGACTACAGAGCTCCAAAAACAGATTTTCTGTTGGAGTTTACTACTAAGCCCTAACCTTACAGAGACAAACAAAAGGTAGAGCGGATATTTTCTTGTAGCTAGTGGTTTGGTTTATTGGCAGAAGGGCGTCATTTCACGCAGAAAGGCCATGACAGCACTACATCCTAGGGCCTAACCACCTACGAGATATTTTCAGATCACCCTGAGCCATTACAGTTTCTCACTTTCTATCACTACAAAAAGTTAGCTAGCGGTGGCAACAAGATAAATCTACCACACTACACGTTTTACACGCAAAATACTTCAAAATTTCCCATTTTTTTGTGTGTTCCTTAGACTTGATTACAGTTAGATTTATTTATATTGTTTTATATCCGCCAATGTAGGTAGAGTTGTATTGCAGCTTGACATGATATGGTGCTTTTAAATTTCTTTTTAAATGTTTTTTTGTACAGAAGATGGTGGAACATTCAAAATTTCATATTTAATGTTGTACTATTTTTTTTTTACTAATAATCAAGAATTAAATTTCAGTATCTAACAGAGATATACTGCTCTTATATAGTATATAGTATACAATTTCTAGCATTGCAATATTTTGTTTTTTTCTAGGACTTAAAATTTAAAGTCTTAATGTTTAATTTTTAGAATATATTTGAACAACATTTTGATTGTCTTTTAAATATAAAGAAATTTATGGAAATCAATTTTTGTAAACGATATTTTTATTTTTAATAAGGCGCAAAGAGATACAGTTATTTTAGATCTTTTAAAAAAATAAGTTTTTATGTGGCCAGCAAAAGGTCCAACAGCCTACACACCATCAATGTTTTCATGTATCCATCAGAGTTTAGTGGACTCGAGAGCTTCTTACAAATTATGAAGTCCTAGTGTTTAACGGTTATTCAAACAAAGGATTTCAAGATTTGGAACCAAATTCTTTACTCTCAACAACAATGCCGTAACAATAAAAAAGCAAACTATATTAAAGAGTTGGAATACGTGACACCCAGACCAAAAACCTTTTTAAAAACTGCCCACAATATTGGGGGAGAATAAAGCCTATAAAAGCTCTGTAATCACTTACCAATATATGTTATTTTATATTTGTTGTAACTTACTTTGGTTGACTTCAGAGTGCTCATCTTTCTTCAAACAACATTGAAAGTTCTCATTTTTCCTATAACGTCGTAGCTCTTCAATTAAAGCGGTCAAATTTGTTTCATATTCTACTGTCTTCTTTGCATACAAAGAAATATTTCTCCCTTCTGCAGTGTCTCCAGTGACATGACATCTATAGACTTTCGCATCAAACTGAGTCGGATTATGCAGAGTTAAAGTTATATACATATTTCCAAAACTGATTTGTGAATATTTTAGTTCTAATAGTTGTTTTAGATCAAGTGTCGAAGAGTTTAATGCAAAAAGATCTTCATATTTTGTTATTGTTTCATTATAACGAGAAAGAGTTAACGATTTGATAACATCAAGATGTTGAGCTTGGTTGTTTGTTATAGAACAGTTGATCACAAGTTGGGGCGTTATCTCTGGTAAAATGACGTTTGGCTGGACATCAATAACAAGTTCTGAAAAATAGTAAAATATTATTTGAAAAAAAAAAGTTTCTAGGTAGGTGTAGTTAAAATCACCAAAGTGAAAAACAAATACAGTTAAACATTAAATAATTGGATAAGTATTTCTATTACAAATTCAATGTTCTTTTACATAAAAACGTCTTAAAATTAATGCTTCTTACAAACTGACTTGCCCTCATTTTTAATCTAGAATGACTAATAATGTGCATATTGCCATTTGCCGTTATCTAAGTTTAAATTTCCTTTTTTTCCTTTTTTCATGATTGTTTATATTTACTTGCGTAGATTTACGCATTTATTGTATATCTAATTACTCTATTAACAAATTTTGAACAAGACACATCTACCGGAAGCTCAAAATTGGAACCAGTGAAATCTGCCCGTGTGGAGTATCACCAGAGAATGCCGACCACGTCCTCCAAAACTGCTCTCTTTACCAAGAGGCACGAAAAAACATTGGCCCCAAATCACCCCAACAGAAAGAAAACTATATGGAGAGCTCCCTGATTTGGAAACCACTGCGCAGTTCATCTCATGTATTGGTCTAGTCATCTGAACGCTCCAACATAACAATGAGAACGAAGAAGAAGAAGACAAGAACAAGATATGTCAAAAAAACGAGTATTTATTTGTATAGTTATTTTTTTAATTTTTAAGGACATACATCTGATAGAGACCTATTTCATCTCATAAATGAATATTTGTCTTTAAAAAGTTCATATTTCAATAACATAAGTTATACAATAAACAAGATGTGTGTTAATAATAATAATAATAATAATAATCTTTATTATCCGTAAGGAAATTTGTCTTACAATTTGTGCATTACACCAAACAAAAGACATTATAACTATAAAGCTGGTTATAATTCAACAATGTAGACAATTAATATACAAGCTATAAGCATTCAATGATATGCTTGACTGAGCAAATCTTTGTGCTAGTAAACATTACAGAACAAAGTATGGAATTCCAAAAACATACGTTTCGTAGACTTAAACAAAAGCGTTTTATAATGTCCATGGATAATCACTTAATAATAGAGAAAGAGAATGTGATATCTCTTTGATCTCTTTAATAGAGTACGACATCTTTAAGGTCACTCCACCTATGTTGGATATCAAAAAAAAAAAAAAGGTTAACCACATAAACAGATAACCTGTATATCATCTGCCTTAAAGACCACTAGGTCTGAAAGGGGAACTTTCTTTTATTTTTATTACAAAAATATATAATGCAGAACAAATTCTAAATCTCAGGATACTTGGCAAGAATTACATTCAAGCCCAACTTAATCTTTTTTCCAGATTTAAATTGATTTAAAAAAAAAAAAAAGCTTTTCACAGGGCTATCTACGTAAAAACACAAAAATACAAATATAAATTGAAACACAAAAAATAAATTGCGAATCTCTAGACAGGCCACTAGTGCGCTGTGGAGTCACTAGGATTCGTGTCATCCCATGCAGTTCAGGTAAAAATTCTACCGCCCCCACCCAACAAAATGTCTGAATGAAAACTATTGTGAGTTTGTTCTTTATGTTGAATTATTAAAAAGGGAGCTAATCACTTTCCTTCATTCATTGTATACCGGCTAGAGCACTTATAGCTAATATAGCGGCGTGCGGCAAGCGCTATGTCTTGCATTCTGAGCTTCGAAATGCAAGGCTAAATTTTCTGATATTCTTTTAATAAAAGTCTCTGTATTTTATAAATGAAGCTGAGCAGCTAGTTGTAAAACAAATAAGTGAATGAAATGTTTTATTTGGGGAAAAGAAAAGTTTAGTATCTACTTGCATTTTATAACTTTAGAAATTTATTCACTGGCGTCAACAACGAAGTATTTCTCATGTAAAATAATTTACAAGTTAATTAAAAATTAAATTAAGACGAGGTGGGATAAGTCGATACTGAGTGTGAGAGACATTTGGGGTGGTAGAGCATGCGTATTTGTAATGGGCGTGGTCTTTGTAAACTCATCATGACGTCTTATAATAGGTCTGTTCATTTTAAGCCAAAACAGTAAATGAAACGAATGGTAGTCTACGTCTCTAATGAGAATTTAGTTCTATAGTAAGAATATAGTAGACTTTCAACTCGCGTTGGTGAGGGCGCGCACACAAGTCTTCTTTTAATTAGCATTTTAATATTAAACTTGATGTTAATGCCTTTCACGGAAACGACATTGCACCCTCCCTATTGACGCCACTGCTTGTGCGGTGTAATTCAACAACAACACTGAAGCCAGTTTTAAAACGAAAGTTGGAGTGAGACAACGCTGCTCTCATCGCATCGTCCGTCCGCTGAGCTAAAGCAATCGACCCAGCAAACTACGCAGACTTTTTTGTTTTATACTAAGCGCCTCAAAAAGTGGGAAGCGTGTATCCGGACTTTTGTTTCCCACCACTCCCCCATGTTTTATCACATTGACTTTTCTAAGTCAAACCACATTTGCTACTCATCAGCTTGACCCATCTGGCCTATGTTTCTATTATTTCGTTCAGGTCTGTCAATCTCGATACTTTCACCGACTTAAGTCAATAACCCATTAGAGTTGTTCGGAAAACAAAACAAAATTCAAATGTCCAACTTTTTTCGAGATTTAAACCCAATCCCGCTTGGTTCAAAAGCAAAGTCCTTTACCACTAAGCCACCAAACCCCCTTACACAAAAGTGAAGAACTAAATGAACTGACCTGAAGCTGAAAAAACAACAACTAAAGACGCCCACAAAAGTCAAGAACTAAATAGACTGACCTGAAGCTGACAAGAAAGCTAAAGACGCTCACAAAAGTCAAGAACTAAATAAACTGACCTGTAGCTGACAAGAAAACTAAAGACGCTCACAAAAGTCAAGAACTAAATAAACTGACCTGAAGCTGACAAGAAAACTAAAGACGCTCACAAAAGTCAAGAACTAAACGAACTGACCTGATGCTGACCAGAAAGCTAAAGACGCCCACAGAGCCAGACGTAGAAAGAAGGCCATTGTGGTACTAGTGACAACAAGGGAGGGAATACTGGTTTATATAGTTAAAAGACCTGTGATAATCTCATGTCTTGAGACTGCAAGAAACTTTCTTATCAGTTCAAGTTACAACAACATCTCTAAGTAAACATAACGTCTTGGTAGTTAATAGGACAAGCGTGACCAGGGAGAAATCCTTGACCAGTGTGACTTGAACAACTATTAAGAAATGTTATAGTCTGTAACGTAATGAGTTGAGATAATGAGAAAGAGTGAGACGAAATAATAAGGGACGCGGTCGTTAACACTGACACGTTATAGGCCCATCCAGTGAAATGATTACAAAGTCGGTGACAGGATGGTGACAAATGGAGAACATGCAAGTTTGCAAAAAATAAAACACAAAAACCTAAGCTGGTAACAAAAAATAAAAATGGGCGTACATGTCTATAGTTTAATATATTTAAGAGTTAGAATGAAAGTTCATATCCACGGGCGGACTGTCTACATGGGCATTTGGGCTAATGCCCGGTGGGCCGGTATTCTAATGGGCCAGTAGGACCACAGTAAGCATATTCTTTTTTTAAATCACGTCTGTATTTTATAAGATAAGGGCCGCATAGATGCCACTATTAAATTGTTAAATTTTTATAGTAGGCCTATATCTTTTTCAGAGGGAAAGGGTCTTTTATAGAGAAGGCCTACTTATTTAATCTAACATATTTTCCGAAATAATGAAATAGCCTACATATGCAGAGCTTCGCCTTTTTAGGGCCTATACACTTTGCGATTAAAAAACAACCTAAAGTCCTTATTCCTTATAAGGGCATAGTGTTCACTGTAAACATGTGTACAGCTATCTATATATTATCAAATTTACGTCTTCAGAATGGAAGACCACCGCATCCCTAAACGACTCTTGTATGGCCAACTAAGCGAGGGAAAGCGCTAGCAAGGTGGTCAAAGAAAGCGCTTCAGGGACACCCTCAAAGCTTCTCTGAAGGCGTTCAGCATAGACACGGGCACCTGGGAGACAGAGGCACATGGCAGAGCATCATGGCGTCGCGCTGTGAAAACTGGCGCACAGGTTGCTGAGGAAAAGAGAACAACGCTGGCACAAGAAAAACGTCAGAAAAGAAAAGCAAAGCCAAACGACACTAGCTCCAGCTGGAATACCCTGCCCAGTGTATGGCCGAACATTCCGGGCTCACATAGGTCTCACCAGCCACATGAGGAGGCATAAAACCCCAGTGCAAAGCCCTCAGCCCCCTGATGACAAAGTGGTCATCATCGAACCACGATGGACGAACTATATATCAAATTTAACATAATGATTTTGAGGACAGGTAGAATTAGAACTGGATGTCCATCATATAATATACAATTTATGGGCCGGATGGTATAGAAATGCCCGGGCCGATTTTGATACCCAGTCCACCCCTGTTCATATCCTATAAAAAAAACAACGTACTTCACACTTCTTTCTGCTCTATTCTTCTACTTCTTATTATTCTCAACGATTCCATGAAATAAAAGATATGTATTTCTTCTTTGGCTTTTTATAATATATATATATATATATAGATATATATATATATATATATATAGATATATATATATATATTCCCTTACCACAACATATATATCCAATAACCTTAATAGTCATTGAGTCCTAGGTCACAATATATATTTACGATTTATCACATTAATAATCAAACACTCTACACGATTTTTCTTTACACATTCATTCTCTACAGTCATAGACTTATTGATGACCATGAATATCCTAGAAGACTTTACCTTTAAAGTTAACTTATATGTGATGCTGCCTGCAATATATCTTCACTACTGTGCAGTGGCGTCACTAGTGGGTGCAGAAATGCAGGCCGCACCGGGTGACACCCAGTATGGAGTGACATCCAAGTGGAAAAGAATGCATTTTAGCAAAAACAGACAAACTAAACAAAAACGAAATGATAGTATTAATAGCCATGCAATAGAAAGTCGTTTTATTTATTTATTATGCTTTTGTTGTTTTGATAATTAGTTGACATGTCCAAAAATAGACAATTAGTTGACATTTCCAAAAATAGACAATCAGGAGTAGACGGAAAAGAGTTAATCAGACTTAAAAATTCATAAAAAGTTTGCATCAAAATAGAAAAAAAAATCATTTCTATATATAACGTACAGAAGATACAAAAAAAAAAACAATTACATACTTTAAAAACCAAAAGCTTATACGAAGTGTAATTATATCAATAGGTTTTGATCAGTCATGTCATTAAATTTATGATTCATCTAGAGTAATCTAGACCAACAAAATAAATCTGTGCGATTAATTATATTTTACTTATTTTTTTTTTGTTTAGAGTTATTATTATTATAGCTTTTATATAGCGCTACTTTCATGCTTATAGCATGCTCAGAGCGCTTTTGGTCTAATCTCATTTTGTGGACCAGTGGGGGGAAGGGGTATCTAGAAGTTGGTTTTCCGTGCTGCCTTTAGGCAGCTCAGTAAACACAACTCTGCCCGAGTTGGGTGTCGAACCTCGATCCCCCTTCTAGGTAGTCAAGCCAAGCCAAGTTCACTTGGCCTCTCGTTCATGCTTTTAGCTTTCAGAATACATCATGATCCTATTACGTATCAGGTCTAGTTGGGAAACAAAAAGAAAAAGGGGGGGGGGGCGGAAGTGAGATTCCTGGCTGAATTCGAACGTATTTATAGTTTTTAAATGCCGTTACAAAAAAAGAAAACTATGGGGGGGGCGACCTGATTTCCAGCCTGACATCTCCTCAGGCCCACTTGCGCAAACAACTATACTAGTGAAAAACTTATGACTGGAGAATAGTGTAAAGTGAAATATTGTTTATTACAATTTAGAGCAGCGATGCATAAAGGGGACTAATTCTGCTTATACTACCGCTTTTACCACGTGCAAGTTCTTTCCCTTGTTCTAGATGCCAAACTAAATATTTTTTTAATCGATTGTTGTGTTGTAAGGTAAAATAAATAGTTGTGCAAAAGTTCATCTTGATCTGAGATTTGTTGTCGGAGCGGAAATAGCGTGTACACATTTTACCAAACAGACATGCAGAGTTAGTTCATATAAGCATTGTACAAATTGTTTTTTTGTATCACAGGACACATAACATTAACATTAGCAATAAACATAAAGGTTTTAGGATTTTTCTCTTCAAAGATTTTTTTATATTCTTGTACGCTTTTAAATGTTAAGCTTAATTAAAATAATAATAATACACAAAATAAGTTTGAACCATTTAATATATTCATCTTCAGTACAGATTTAGTACTCTTAAAAAAAGGATTGAAGCTGATGATACCAATTCTAATATTTAAAAGGGACAGTAAAACTAGCAGTGTCTACACAGATGGCACTATTAAGATGACTGTGCGGTAATACGATTTCCTATCAAAACGAATTTTGTCAAACCTAATGAAGGAAAGTGCAGATGTTGAGACGATACATAAAGCTTTTTTTGTTTATAGAAAAAAGATTCATATAGAATCAGCGGTTCTCAACCTTTTAATCACGGCGACCCCTTTTTTACAATCTCCCACTCTGCCGCGACCCCACCTCACACACACCCACATACAGCAATAGAAGAATAGACAATAACAATCCATATTTTTGATGGTCTTAGGCGACACCTGGCAAATCGTCATCGACCACTAAGGGGGTCGCGACCCACAGGTTGGGAACTCCTGATATAGAACCACGCCAACGACGAACGTAGTGATTTTTACAGAATCTTTCTCACTACGTCATGCCCCCTCCCCCCACGAAGGGCAGGACACGTTTCACATTGTGTTGATGTTTACATGCAGTGGGCGCCGACCCACGGCACTTTAGTTGGTAACGAGCGAGCCGAGCTTTAAAATAGTTCCACTTATCTTTTTTTTTTTCGTGTTGCCAATTTATCTAATTTTGTAAGAAGACTAAATCTTGTTTTAGTTTCTCTTTATTACAAGTAAAATGTTATTAAGTTTGAATGTATGGATAACGTTTATACTTATTATGTTAAATATTGTACGCTAAATGAATATACGGAGATGCTGTGGCTGAGGGGTAAGGCACGTGGAACCAGAAGTCCGTGTTCGAATCCTGGTGAAGTCTCTAGGTGGACCACTTTGGGAACCGATTTTGAGTTCGTGTGTCCACACAAACTGTCTGTGTAACCTTGTTTTATTTTCATCTAGATCTGTTACAAATTTAATTGCATGACTGATCGAAACTAATTTTGATACAACTACGCTTAATATAAGCATTTTTTTTTACATTAGTTTATTATATCTTATTGTTTAGCAAGTGAATTTACTTACCAATGTTGGGCTAATGGCATTTACAATGAGATATATATATATCCGATAACTTAGTCAACATCAATTTATCTCCCCTTTGTCACTACATCCCTGACATTCAAATACTGCTTCAATCTTTGTTTCTAAGCTATTGCGTAATGGTGATTACTATTGTCACTAATATATAAATATAATTATATTTACTGCTTAACGATGTTTTTGACTAGTTCGTCTTCTCACATTCATTCTAAAATTTAGCGTGAAAAAATGGAATCTTATAGTAATAAATTGAGCTATCAAAACTAGATATGATAATAAGTAGGTACCATTTTAGTCCTTGATATCGGACTAAAGGTAAAGGTACGTAAAACTCATGTCATGAGGCAAGCTCACGACCCAACCGCCTATACTTTCCCTAACGAAAAAAAAACTTGATTTAAAATTTCGAACCCGTGACTATCAGTTTTAAAGCATAAAATCTGTTTCACTCAGCCGTAATACCTGCCAAAGCAGATACTATCGATTATTAATTTTATGAACATAGGTACGTCATGTTGAAAGTAGCGATTGATTTATTGCATTATTCGCTAGTTTTACCTACCCTCTAGACCAGGGGTTCTCAACCTGTGGATCGCGACCCCCTTGGGGGTCGATTGACGATTTGCCAGGGGTCGCGAAAGACCATAGAAAAAGTCTATTCTTCTATTGCTGTGTGTGTGAGAGGGGTATTGTAAAAAAGGGTCGCCGAGCTTAAAGGGTTGAGAACCGCTGCTCTAGACTACTCTAAAGCCGCTTCATATATTACATACGTTTTGATTATATCCATGTTTAACCATCAGAGTTATAAACTGTGGTATACGACATTTATTGGTATCCATGTGTACATTTGCACAAGGCATCAGTACTACAGGTTAACGCCAGCACAGGTCAACGTCTGAAGAAGAAATATGTAACAATTGTGAAAAGAATATTACCATGCAGCCGAGTCCTTCTAATCTCGACTATAGCCTTACCAATGGCCAAACTCACTAGCCAAAGTCTTACCAATGGCCGAACTCACTAATCAAAATCTTACAAATGACCAAACTCACTAGCCAAAGTCTTACCAATGGCCGAACTCACTAATCAAAATCTTACAAATGACCAAACTCACTAGCCAAAGTCTTACCAATGGCCGAACTCACTAATCAAAATCTTACAAATGACCAAACTCACTAGCCAAAGTCTTACCAGTGGCCGAACTCACTAATCAAAATCTTACAAATGACCAAACTCACTAGCCAAAGTCTTACCAATGGCCAAAATCACTAATCAAAATCTTACAAATGACCAAACTCACTAGCCAAAGTCTTACCAATGGCCAAAATCATTAATCAAAATCTTACAAATGACCAAACTCACTAGCCAAAGTCTTACCAGTGGCCGAACACACTAATCGAAATCTTACAAATGACCAAACTCACTAGCCAAAGTCTTACCAATGGCCAAAATCACTAATCAAAATCTTACAAATGACCAAACTCACTAGCCAAAGTCTTACCAGTGGCCGAACTCACTAATCAAATTGTGCTAATGGCCAAACTCACTAGCCAAGGTATTACCAATGGCCAAACTCACTAACCAAAATCTTACCACTGCACTTAAAAGGAAACTTTAAGTTTAATTTAATTTGAAAATAAAATAAAGAATATGGTGCACATATACGAACCCCATTATGATTAGTTTAATTTAAAGTAATTACATTAAATTAATAATTTGATCCACTATAATGCCCTTCTAAAAAATAATTATTTAGATCCATAAAACATTACAAATGAAAAAAAAAAAGTCAGCAAAAATATATAAATATAGGCCTATGACCCGTACATATATAGGAAACCATACATTTGTTTAGCCTAATAAACAAAATAAAAAAAAAAATAAAAAAGAAAGCTTAATTCATTCTCAATATTTATTTTGTATAGCCTTCTATAATATATTATAATTACATACTACATATCCGGAGTTTTCATGTCATTAGACCATGACTAGATCTATCACGAACTATTACAAAATACTACCGACACCCGTCTAGCCGGTAGTGACCTTAGCGATAGAGAGCACGGTGCTGCTTACCCAGACATGCAGTAATTAATTTATTGTAATTAGTTAATTTTATGTCTATAGAAAAAGGGATACAACTCTTCTATTATTTGAGAGATATTAAACTATATAATTGTTTCCCTTATAAAGGCATATTTTTAACATAAAGTGCTTTTTATTACATTTTACGTATCATTTCAATTTAATGAAATAACGAAAGTATGGAAAATAATAAGTTAAACGAACAAAATATAAAGCATGTAGCCTTCCTTGAACATTATAAACCCCATACATTATTCTAAAGAAAGACATCAAAGACTTTTGTTGTTAATTGACTTCAAATTCACTCACACCAGTTAATAACATCAAATATAAGTAAACTTTAAAGGTAAAGTCTGCTAGGATATTCATGCTGGCCAATAAGTCTATGACTGTAAATATATGGAGCAGCGGTTCTCAACCTTTTAAACTCGGCGACCCCTTTTTACAATCCCCACTCTGCCTCGACCCTCCTCTCCACACACACACACAGCAATAGCAATCCATATTTTCGATGGTCTTAGGCGACCCCTGGTAAATGGTCGATCGACCCACAAGAAGTCGCGACCCACAGGTAGAGAACCCCTGGTATAGAGAGACCTAGGCCACAGTGACTATGAAGGTTATGGGTTATTCATTGTTTGAAAAAGAAAACAAAATATTATACAAAGCCAAAGTAGAAATAAATGTTTTTTCTTTGGTTAAATCGTTTAGAATATAAAGAATAGTAGAAGAATAAAACAGAAATACATTTGTAGACAATTTTTAAAAGTATATGAACTTTGAACTTCCATTTATCTTTTAAATAGTTGTAACTAAAGACATGTACGCCCACTTTTTGTCATTACTCAGCTTTTTTTGACCACCTAGCACGTTCTCCTTATGCCCCACCATCCTGTCCCCTACTTTGTAATCATTTCACTGGATGGGACTACAACAAGTCAGTGTTTACGGCCGCGTCCATCTTTGTTTTGTCTCACTCTTTCTCTCATTATCTCAACTCATTACGTTACAGACTATTACATTTCTTGATAATTGTTCAAGTCACACTGGTCAAGGATTTCTCTCTGGTCACGCTTGTCCTATTAGATACCAGGACGTTATGTTGACTTAGAGATGTTGTTGTAACTTGAACTGATAAGAAAGTTTCCAACAGTCTGAGACATGAGCTTATCACTTGTCTTTTAACTATATAAACCAGTATTCTCTCCCTTGTTGTCACTAGTACCACAATGGCCTTCTTTCTACGTCTGGCTCTGTGGGCGTCTTTAGTTTTCTGGTCAGCTTCAGGTCAGTTCATTTTGTTTTAATTTTTGTATAAGGGGCGTGACGGCTTAGTGGGATCAGGTTTAAATCTCGGTGAAATTTGGGATTTTTATTTTATATTCTCTAAGATGCCGCAGAACTCTAATAGGTAACTGTCTTTAGTTGCTTAGGGCTAGGTTGGTTGATCATACGGCTGGCTTCAAGGACATTATCCTTAATCGTCGGCCACAGAAACAGACAATAGGAATAGATGATTTTTTTATCAACTGATTTAACAGCCTTTAAGATCACAAAACCTTTAAAAAATATGTAACTTTTTTATTTCTATAAATTACATTCTTAAAAATTAAACTTTTATAAATGTATATGATGTCATATTTAAAAAGTAATTTTTCTTTAAACCATAAAATAAAAGGTTACAAATAAAAATACATAATGCATCAAGATATTTATAAAATACAAAAGAATGAATTTTTTCCATTACAAAACATAAAAAAATAACCTGTTTATAATTTGTCGTTGGTAGCTATATGGATTAGTTCTAAAAATATTGTTGTAACCCTATTGGCGACGCGATAGGGTTAACTTTGTGTGATCAGTTGACATATGTGGCACAGGTCAGTAATACAGTTTAGCGTGCTATATCAAAGGGCAAGGGACAGTACTGGCATGAACTTTGCACGTGAATAGGGCCCGTGTTATGGTCATCTGATCATAAGCCTGTGTGGACAAGATACATAGTGTGTAAGGCAGTGCAGTTCAAGACAGGACAGCGAGTAGACCGGGACTAAGCCTGCCACGAAGTCGGTCCTGGTTGAGTCTTCAAGTGTTAAGTACGAGTCAAAGAAGAGATAGAGACAGTAGAGTTTAGTTCGGTGATGTACTGTGTATGATTTTTAGACGTTGTTGATGTATTGCCAATTGTCTAGTATTGGCTGTTAGCTATTTATTCACTCATTATTAAAGTACCAGAGATCTTGTTGTCAAGTTCTTTATGTGTTTATGTGTTGTGTGTTTAGCAGTGTTTACAGAAGGCCTGATAGGGGAGAACGTAACATTGGTGTCACGTAACAATATATAGGACATATCATTGCTATTTTTATATACACATTTTATACCTCAAGCATTTGAAGATTGCAAGTCGTGCTATTAAACAAAAAGAAACTTGTTTCCATAAAAGATTTATGCACCCACTTGTTGATATCTATTAGAGTTTTCTCTTTGTCAAATAAAATATAGCGATATGTTATATCTCAAAGCCAAAAAGAGAGTCGGTTTGTTGTTGTTGTTGTTTTTTTTAACTTTAATAACAAAATGTGTTTCTACTCTTCAGATGAAGGTATGCCTTTTAGTCTCACGTTTATAAAACTCAGCTGAAAAGAAAGAAAACATTCTCAGTCTTTCACTATATGTCTGATTGTTCTCGGAGGGGCCGTTATAAATTGTTTATCTCTTACAGAAATAATTCTGTGTGAAATGAGTTTTTTTTGTCCCATGAGTCTCAAGAAAAAAAAAGCATAATAAACTTAAATCTTCATCAAGCAATCGGACGCAGAATGATATTTTTATTTATTTGATAATGACGGGACAGTGAAATTCTGGTTCCCGGTCATTTCATCCCCGGTCACTTCATCCCCGGTCATTTCATCCCCTGATATTTTCATCATCTGATCAAATTGTCATTTTAAAAATCATGAAATGAGCAATATTTAATGTATTCATTTTTTTATTTAAATGATAAAATTGTAACACGTTAATGTTTAAAAGGAATTAAAGCAAAGCTTATACAGGAGACATGATATCACGAGGATGGGTGAACTCCGCCTTTATAAGAAAAAAATAAAACCTTATTTCAAGGCTAAAAATGAAAGTGAAACATATTCGTACTTTCACCACAGCTTGGACTTTGATGATAAGTTATCAGCGGCACGGTCATAATTATTGTAATCGCACTTCTATCTCTCAAATGATTTCCACTGCTTCCACCAAACCTTGGCCTTCGATCCGGATAATATTATGATATTACAACCCCCACATCCAATAGAAGCGCTATAGCTAAGTACACACCCAGATTTACAATATAATATAACATTTCTCATTAAGAACACAAACTGAAAGAGGAAACACTGTAAACGCATTAGTAACAAGTCATAAAATGTCAAAAAGCATTCTACATAATCATATTTATATATAAATATTTAATTGGGGATGAAGTGACCGGGGGATGAAGTGACCAGGGGATGAAATGACCAGGGGATGAAGTGACCGGGGATGAAGTGACCGGGGATGAAGTGACCGGGGATGAAATGACCGGGGGATGAAGTGACCGGGGATGAAATGACCGGTCACCGAAATTCTTTACTTATTATTATGACACGATTAGAGATTTGACTCGAACATTAGTTTGATAGAATGGAAACTTTTGTCTCGGAGACGATGACATGACTATTCAAACCAAGACTAGGATTGTTTACAACACAAAAAGTAGCGAAAACAAAACAAAGACTTTTGCCAGCTTCAGAGTAAGGTCGGCTTTGGTTTCTGAAGTAGATATTTAGATACTATGACATTCGACAGTTCCCTTCACTTCATATTAAACTTCTTGTTCCACACCGTTTATCAGCGTCGACAACGTTTAAATTGTTGGCTTTTTTGCTTGTGTTAATTGGTTTGTTTGAGTGTTACCTCCTTTTAGTAAGCCTACACAAGACACCGGGCCGAGGTTCCTAAAATTATTTTGATTTAGATTTTAAGGGAGTAGGTACCTTCATTAAAGTAGGTGTTAAATAATATTTTCGCAGCCTTACCCCAATCTTGAGGCCTTCCATGTCGCTGATAATCAAAGTTATATATAATACTCTCCATTATTCTTTTTCAAGTTTTTGGCGTCCATTGTTATATTTGGGACGCAAGATTAATACTGCTAAAGAAAATGTTTCATAGATCTTTTAATGTGACTCTTTATCACAACATTGTTAATTGGTGATGGCTCATAAATATTTAGCTTAATCTTTACCTATCCCTTAGTCTATTTGTCCGTTGGTGCAACACCTTAAAACCCTGTGATGTGGCCCTATGGCTTGAGTATACGTTAATTGACAGTGATTAGCCACGTCTTGGTGGAGTCGAATAAGACTAAGACTAAGACTAAGACTGCTTTATTGATCCTTAGGGAAATTTGTTGTGATTGCAAGGGTTCTTTCCTCATATAAAGACAACACAACAGAAAAATACACATAAATACAACAGACAACA